>NC_091745.1:61318127-61524127 GCF_043380555.1 Nothobranchius furzeri | reverse complement strand
TTTCCGTTCTGTTCTGTTGGTCCTGAAACCTCAGGTGTCACAAAGATGTCAGTCAGGTATTCCCTAGTCTTTCTTCTGATTGGCTGGTGTCAGAATGATGTCACGTTTCACTCATTCATAGATCCACAAATCAGGAATTATCTCATTTAAAGTTGGGAAAAATCAAGAAGATAGAGTTTACCACACAACCAAACAACATCAAAGAAAACTGAAGACATTTTTTAAAAAGTATCAGAAAACTAAACTTATAAACATGAATTAAAAGGAAATGCTTACTGTTTAAGTGATTTAATGTTAGAAATTAAGCTTAAAAATGTACATTTTTGACTAAAATGTGTTTATTATTTAGAAAAAAAGCTAATTGGTTCATCAAAAAAGAATTTTTTATTATATTCTAACAGTCGATATTAATCACTGAGTAAAAGTTTCTGTGTTATCTCGCTTTTAATTAACAAAATTAGAAAAAAAAGGTATAAAAACTGTTATAATTTACTGTTATTCTAGAACAAATTGGCCTGAATTAAATTAATCAGCCACAGTTCTTGTATAAAATAAAGTGGAATTCAGCCCAAAACGATCGACTCACAAAACAAAAACTTGTAATTTTTTAATAACGTTCCTTAAATATTGTTTTAAGTCTGTTTTGACTGCTTGTACATAACATCCCTATTGTTTATGGCTAACTGTTTTATCTTATTTGTTTTGATCTTTTCTGTTTTTCTTGGATGTAAAACTAACTATGTGTCTGCTGCTGCCTCTAAATAAAAATGAATTCTCAATCGACTCATCTGGTTAAATGAAGGTTAAACGAAGTGAAGTTATTTTCCACATTTTCCAAATTCAACAAGTTTCACACACTGCTTTAAACGCATACACTCCTGAACCATGGAAGCTTTGATTTATTTGAAATTCTTCTATTTTCTTCAATCTGGTAAATTGTGCATAAAAGTAATAACAAATTTTTTTTGCAGTATCTAATAAATACATAATAATGAAGCAGATTACTTAAAGATGGCGCATTGATAAGTTGGTATGAAACTTTTCATGAAGACCTTTATAATAATAAATCCTGATTGTTCAGATTTTTTATTTTATTTTATTTGTTCTGTAACTTCTGATGGATAACGGGATAAATCAAAGACAAATTAAGCTGTTTGGACGTCGCTGCCATTGTTGAAATATTAATTAGAGTAAATGTCCTACTTAAAGTGCTGCACATGGAACTTTTCTGATTACTCACTAAAGGTCACTCGTGCTGGATTATTGAAAGGACATTTTTGCATCCTTCAGCTTATTTTACATGCAGGGTGTAGCAACCCTTGAGGATCTGACCAATGTTCACAAGCAAAAATAAATCCTGAATCACCGGAACAGAAGCGAGACGGGAGGTACGTCGAGCAGAAACGCTCTGCAGAGGAGTCTTCGACTTTGATGTGAGCAAAATAGATCTCAAGTTGTCAAAATGAGGAGATTTTACTCAAAAGAGCAACAATGAGCTTTACTGCCCCCTTCTGGAGCTGAAGAGTCACATCACAGTTAAGGTTTTTAAAGGAAGCAAAAATATGAATTAAACATTTTCACTTTTTAAATGTATTTTATTAGCTCAGTAACATTAATAGAAGTGAAGCGTTTTTATTTATGCTTTTCAGAAAAATTTAAATGTTTTTGAATGATTTGGTGCATAAAATTTAATTTCACTAAAAATGAAAAAGTTGCATTTAATAAAGTCTTGCTGTTTTCAGAATATTTGCACAATGAAATGAAATTAAATCTACAACTTTTAGAAATATTAAATTGAAGTCCAGATTAGAATATGGCATTGAGTGATCTTAAAGTCATAATTTTAAGAAATATAAAATTTTCTGTTGTTTTTGCTGGAATTTCTAAAAACTTAAATGGAAATAACCAACAATCAATCAATGGAACCTTTTATTTATTATATATGTATTTAAATATTCAGTTATAGAAAACGTAATTTTCTGAAGTCCTAAACACTTTTAAATGCTCACAAGAAACAAAAGTGATTAAAAACATATTATTTTACTGCTAAACAAAAAAAAAAGTATACGAGAAAATAACAAAAATCCAAATCAAGTCAAAATTTCTTTTTTCTGCATGTTTCATGTTTTTGAACTACAGATCAATTTAGGATCAACGTTTTTTTCTCATTTATGATAAAAAATAAATAACTCTACAAGTTATTTTTTTTATTTTGACTGTTTAGTGTGATGAGACAAACACAGTCACCCTTTTTATTTAAAAAAGCTTTTATTATATTACTGTTGTTTGTATATTTGATTGGATAGTGTTTACTTAATAAACAAATGATAAAAACAGATGTTTTTCACATTTAAAGTTAAGCAAAGTAAATAAAAGTCATAAAGTAACATGAAAAAAGAAGATTGAAGCAAATCAAATATAAAGTTTTATTAACATTTCTGAGTTTTATTGTTGCTTCACTTATTGACAAAATAACCTAAACTTGCCAGACCAAATCAATGATCATTATTCTTTGTTTGGAGATAAAATTTTCATAATTGACTTGATAAGAAATAAAATTTTTAACATGTTAACATTCATTAGGAAACAACGCTGCCTTTGCAGCGTTGACAAAGCTGTGTAGTTTGTTATTGTTCTCTTGAACTCGTTATTGCATGTTCTCAGACCTTTACAGCGTTTTTTTGCTGCCACTTATATTGTTTTTATAAAAAACATGAACATTCAAAGTGAAAAGGAGGCACAGGCAGAAAAAAAATCTCTGGAAGACTTTTTTATATCTGGAATAAAACAGTAAAGTTTGGCTGCTTGGAGAAAAAACTATAACATCCGTGTGTGTGGCTTAAAACTTTTGCAAGGTGTTGTGCATTAGATAACATTAATAGATTATCCTGAGTTCCTCTACATGAAGGAAATTATGTTGAATAAAACCAGAAAATACTGGAAAACAAAACAAAAAGGAGAAATAAGACTTTGGGCTTCACCTTCGATATATTATTCCTGAAGCACAAGTCCTTGTATTAAAAATAGATCATTTTTGTGTCTGCCCCTCTGAGTTTTACTAGAGAAAAACGTTGTATGTAAGACAAATGCCACAAAATGTCTCATATTCATATGAGACTCATGATTTCCTGCAGCTGCTTCAGCAGCTTTTGTTGCAGGTTTCTAACTGCAAACCTTTTTGTAATTTAGAGGAAACACCTTTTTGATGCGACCCATCTGAATGTCCTCTCTGTGTGGAGTATCACAACTGAACTCATTCTGCTGCGTCTCAGACAAATCCCCCAGGACTGATAAGGAAGGTCTTCATCGGACCAGAACCTCCCGAGCAAAATTAGGTAAGTTGTGAAAAACTTGTAGATATGGGTTTATTTTAATTCTCTGAAACCCTCAGTGGAGGCTAGAGTGGTTTCATAACTCTCAGTTCAGTCAGAAGATGTTTGTTTACTTGTGTAAAAAGGTCTAAAAGTGCCGTATTTATCACTGAAATAAATCTACTTTTTTACATCATGATCTGGCTGAAAGTGTTAAAAACCAAGTAAATTAAAAAATGGTCCCACTGAGGCAGAAAATGATGCAAATGTTCTATGTTTCATCTCTAAATCTCACTAAATATTGATTTTGTGTCAAAGCTGAGACAAAAAATGGTTTGGTTTTGTTGAATTATGGGATCAAACATTTTTTAATTACTGAGCTTTTTAAACTCATTTATACAATCAGGTACTTAGTGATTAATGTATATTTGTTTTCACAGAATGGATGAAGAATAACTATTTTAATACAAGACATTTTCAAATAAAATAATAATTAAAAATAAGTCAAACGAGTCATGCCAAATGTCAAATAAACTATTTGAAGTTAGGAATCCAACACAAAGAGTCTGGCCTTTAGCAAACAGCTTTGCTTACTTCCACACACAGAGACAATTCCATGTGCTTAAGGGAAAAGCCAGGGATTAGTGATGTGTCGGTCCCTAACGAACCGGCTCTAAGAGCCGGCTCTTTGAAGGGAACGACGGGAGCCGGCTCGTCATTGGGAGCGGCCCCCTCCCCTCCCCTCTCCCCTCTTGCTTTGGTGCAAGCTACAGGTGATTGGTCAACATGTGTAACTGCGTGTCCAGACTGTCCACACACAGAGCAGTAGGGGCGGGGAAGAGGGAGGATCAGACTCAGACACACAGCAGTGCACATGTGGGTGGAGGGAGACAGGAGGGAATGAGGAGGAGGAAAAAGGCAAGCGAGAGGGAGGAGAGTACGACGAAGACGGTGAGAAAATGAGCACCAGCAGTCAGAAAGTGGAGATTTCTTAAAGAGTTCAGTTATGAAATCCATAGAAATGATAAATATTTGATATATTGCATTTTTTTACATTGGTAAATCATTTTACATATAGTTTTGCATTATTTTGGTTATAAATGTACTCTACGCGACAGAAAATCTGAGGAGTCACTTGAGAGCCGAAAGAGCCGGCTCTTTTTGGTGAGCTGAGCCAAAAGAACCGGCTCTCTAGAAAGAGCCGGAATTCCCATCACTACCGGGGATGTGAAGCTTTAAGATTTATCCAATTTCTTGTTTTTGTTTGTTCAGTTGGTGTTTGTTCATTTGTTAATTCATATTTTAGAGTATTTGATTTTATTTTCAGCTGTGGTGTGTCTAGAAAAATAATTTTGGGGGGCCAGGTAAGGGCACACATTTGGACAAGAGTGGCACATGTAAAGAGCTCATAAAGAATTCAATATTTTTAATAAAAAATACAAAGCATTTAGTCATAATCTAATCAGATCCTATAAACCAAACCGAAGTCAAGCACAATACCAATGGTGCACTCTTATCAATAATTAGCCGTGCCATTTTCCATGGATAAATACATAAATTCATCATAATAAAATTGGGACTTTCTCTGACATTGTAAAGTCAGCATTCTTTTAGAAATAAGAGGCGAGTGCACTTTGAATGGAGTAGATATCATTTGCAGGCTTGCATTTTAGTTCATTTTTAGTAATTTAAATATTTTTCAACTAACAACAGAAATAGGTGTGCTTGAAAACCTAATCCCAATGAAAAAAAATCAAGAAATATATCAATCAAGTAACATTGACATCAACAAGAAATGAAATGTCTGGCCTGATTTGTTGTTTTGTTTGAACCCAATAATCTCATTATCTGAATTTCAGAAATGTTTTGGAGCATGGACCAAGCTCAGTAAACATCCAAATGTCATCTTACATTTGATATTGTTTATGTTAATAATGTTATGTTTTTATTGATTATATGTTCTAGGTGCTTTACTTTCTCAGTTTTCAAGTTGGGGTGACCAGCCTTTTTGTAGTGGGGAGCATGTGCCCCCCAGTCCCCCTGTCTGGACACGCCCCTGATGGCAGCAAGTTTTGCTCTGAGTAGCTCTTGTATAAAACCTGAAGGTTTTTTTCTTTTTTTCTAAATAAACCCAGACAATCTCCTTCCTGCCCAAAGTTAACACCTCTCAATGTGTTTAACCACACAAACTACATCTCTTTAATTATTGGTAATTGGATTTTTTAACAAGTTTATTTTACATAAAAATATACATAGTTTGGCATTTTAAAATGCTCTCTGACTTTGGATTTTAATTTAATTTGCTCCCTGACAATGAATTATATTATTCTTTGCTATTTATTCTTTAAAACAATGCTAAAATTAAATAACCACTAGGTTGGATTATTTTGTTGCTTAAGTGCAACACACAACAAACTCCTGAGATTTATGTTAAACTTTAACACCATGCCTTCTAGTGGCTGTGCCGTGTAAGTGCGTGCTCAGCTGCAGGTTTAGGAACATCCTGGTATCAAATCTTCTAAAATTACAACAACTTCATTAAAAACTGAAGTCACCTGAACAAAGAGGAACAATAACAAACACACCTGTTACAGCATGACATGAGTGAAATGTTAATTACAACAAACTGCAATAAAAGCTTTGTATGTATCTCCTGTGTGGTCTACAACATCACTTCATGACCTACATTCATATTTATCCATGAGACAACACAATACATGGTATTCCTTTCATTTTACTCTTAAACCAATTATAAATAAAGCGAAACTCCATTTCTGTTGTCCAGTTTTGTGTTCAGAGTACCACGAGATCATCAATCACCTGGGGAATGAGGTTAGTTGTTTCTGTTATCATGTTGGGGTATTTTCCACCAGATGTCAGGCGGTTAAACAGACCAGGAGGATCTGCAGCAATAGTTTATTTATTTATTTTGTCTTTTTTTTAAAATAGACTAAAAAGGGGAATGAGGCCCTGGTGAATTTCAGCCATTTTTTTAACCGTGTCCTGTCTGGCTGTGAAGCAAACAGAATTGATGTCTGAATGCTGGTAACAAGCCTTACAGATTCACTCTCAGGTGGAGCATGAAAGCGTCTGCTTTTAATGTCACACCTGATACTTAAAACTTTATTGTCATTGTTTTTGAATGCTTTGCAATTCCGACCAGACACGGAGTCAGAGGTGAAAGAGAAAGGAAAACACAAGAGGTGGGGAGAGAGGGGGGAAGGGGGTGGTGGTGGTGGGTGGGTGGGGGGTGGGGGTGGGTCCGCAAAAATAAACAATAATGAACAAGAGTCTGCTTCTAGACCTGCAGAAAGAGAAAGAACAGAAAAAATGGGACACACAACAATACATCAGGAGCAAACTATCACTGCATCAACCTGATGATGAAATATAAAAACAACATTGTTTAACTGAACAATCACACGATAATAAATCATAGTGCATTTAGTGGCAATGACAGCCTTAAGACATGTGTTGAATGTGCCCAAGTCCATACTTATGAGAGCACCATGTGAGCACCTGTGTGTGTACATGCGCTTGTTTATGTAAGGTTTATCTATAGGAGCATACAATAGAGTGAGGGACCACAGATCTGCCCCCCAAAGATGTGCAGGAGACGGGGGGAGCTCCAAGTCCCAGAGATCCAGGCGCTGCCCCAGAACACAGGAACCCCAAGGAGACTGCAACCAGAAAGGTCCCTGCCCCCCTCGAGAGGCACAGAGGATCGCCCCGGGGGGCCACAACCAGCAGCCGGCAGAGTCCCGGGAGATATCAGCGGCAAGCCCACATGCCCGCCCGCAGCCTCCCACCCCCTAGCCGGCCGAGCCCGGCACCCAGCGACCCGGGACCCAGGGGCGACCACCCACGCCGGGGACCCAGCAGAGCCCAGGGACCCAGACCCGTGCTGTGGCATCAGCTGGCATAGGCCAGACAATGCCCGCACTGCCCGCTCACCACAGCCATGGAATACACCTCATCAACACACAACACTATATTAGAGCTGGCGGAGGGAGACTAGGGGTCTTTGCACACCTCTGTTGTTGCTTGGCTTCCTGGGGCTGGAGGCTAGGAGGGAGATCTGGCCGTCTAGTTGGGGTCTGGGGTGGTGGGTTGCTGTGCTCGGCGTTGGGCGGGGGAGCCTGCTCATCAGCACCCCAGCAGAAAGGGTCAAACTTTGGTAACCGGTGATGGTTGTACCCAATGTGCAGCAGTACCGGGACCAGAGTGAATAGGGTGTGTATGGGGAGCATGAGTGGGTGTCCGGCGTGCATTTTTGTAAGTCTTTGGTTGTTTGTGCATGTGTGAGCATGGGGGAGGGAGTGTGTGACTGTGTTTGTGTATGACTGTATATGTCAGGTGGGGCCTTTGACTCCTCCCCTCTCCTGGGACTTCTTTTGATGATATAGATCTTCGTCTCCCCTCCCCCGCCACACCTGGTGTGGGGTGTGGTGCCTTGGTCTGCCTGAGTGTTCGTGGCTCCCGGGTCAGGGGGTTTATGATTTTTGGCATCTGCCTGTTCAATCCCGTTGGCTGCCTCGTGGGGTCTAGGCCCCTGAATTTCAGCCATTTTTACCAAATGACAAAGAGTCTTCCTGTCAGTCCCACAGTTACCATAGAAACCAGGAAGTTATGCAGCTGGCCATGTTGTTTCCAGAAGTGTCTCTGTAAAGGATGGTGAATGGCAGTTGAGGTAGTTTTACCATGCATCCGTCTCTGGAGAAAAGAATCCTGGACTGAGGGTCAAGAAGAGTTCCTCGCTGACATCAACACCCAAAAAGTGTGTGCATTTGCGTTTCTCTGCAAGGAGCTGTGAATGTGCAGGTTCTTCTCTGACATCTAAAACAAGCTCCCCAGTTTGTCGACTCCACAGGAGCTCACTAACAGTTTCCTCTCCGTCCTGTATGACGTTCCTCTCTCCTCACTGGCATGTCCACCACTGTCAGCAAACATCTGAGGTGGTGGTCTGGGGGACAGGTGGAGCCGCTGTTCGACAGCCTCGCTGATGTGGCGAGGCATGACCCAAACACAGGTGGAGCATAATCAGGAATCTGAAAAGGCGCAACATAAACACAGGACTTCAGCTAAGGTTCATTTTTGTAGTAAAGTCATGTGGAGCAGGGTAAAGATCAAAGGACTGAGTACACATCCTTGAGGGACACCTGTGCAGTATTTATTGGTCCAAGAACCACAACAAAACCTGTCTGAGAGGAAATCTAAAATCTGATATAGACACACATGGCTGTGAAGGACAAAAGATTATGTAATTCTACAGAACACTCCTCATGATCTGATGCTGTATCTTTTAAAGAATAACAAGTAGAATAGTAGTAATAATAAAAAAAAATCACTGATCAACCATAATATCAAACACCTGAATCTGAGTTTTAAATGGCTGAAATAATTTTAATAACTAGGCTTGTAGGCGTGTCCATGACTTATGGGACGGAGGTGAAACGGAACTTATCTAAAATGTTTTCTTTTGCATTTATGTTTATGTGCTTAGCAGACGCTTTTACCCAAAGCGACTTACAATTATTTTTAACCTATAGGGCATGTTGTGATCTGTGGGGGAAACCGGAGTACCCGGAGAAAACCCACGCATGCATGGGGAGAACACGCAACTCCACGCAGAAAGGCGAGTTTTGAACCTGCGACCTTCGTGCTGCGAGGCAACAGTGCTAAAGTGCTAACCACTGCATTTGATCCGAATCTGATTTTTTTTAAAGAGGAACATTCAGACTCTTATTAAAATCAAGCATTCCTGCATCAACAGTGGACAGATGTTAATGAAATAAAAATATTCAGAAATCTAATCACATCCGTTTATTTTCTCGATAATTCATGTGTTCATAAAGCTGTTTGGCTTTTTTCTGATCCACTGCTCTGCCACATCTGGCCAGAAAGAAGCAACAACACCATAGTGTTATAAAAACTGCTTGTGCCGCAGTTCCTGTTACAGTAAAATTAATACTGATGCTAGCTGTTCAGAACCGATTCCAACACAAAGCGCCTGACAGCAGAAGCACGCCTCGCTCATCAACCTACAATCTAATTCACACCACGTCTCTGAGACTCTGTTAGATTGTTATCTTTAGAAAACTGTTGCATCATATTTGATGATACTCAGTTAAAAAACCAACATTTTCCCTTTTCTGACGTTTGGATTAAATCAGGAAAACCAGATTTATGCCCAGTCTGGTTATCTTAATGACTTATTTGATGATTTTCTCATTTGTTTTCATATTTTAGGGCATTTGATTTATAAAAAGGGCTTTTGAAATTTCGAATGATGCTGCTATGAATAAAGTTTGTGTTTTTGCATTAAACACTGAATGATTTACACTTTTGAATTTTTGTGTGATGAGTGATATTTCACTCTGACTAATTGTGATACCGTAACGTTTAACAAAAAGAAGACACACCTACGTGGGGTTTGAGTCCTAGAAGCCCACCTGGTGTAGATAAACCAGCTTTTCTACTGTTTCTGACAAGTTTTCACCTCTCAGATCAGAACTTTATCAGATCATCTCCTAAAAACAAGGCTGGGTTCATAGTAAATGGTTTAGATTACATTGATTTTAAAGAAGCTGCCTGACTCTCCAACAGGATGACTCATACAGACTCTGACACCAAAATCCCCTGCTAGAATAATATTGTAGGTGGATGATCAGGGTCTTTTTAAATCTGTCAGAAAAGCATCTGCGGTGACAGATTAAAAGAATGGTAAATCAGGTAATGAAACCTATTTTTTTGTCAATGCTGAATTTATGTCAAAAGTGTTTAACGACATTTAGCAAATTTGAGAAAACAAAACATAAAAGAAACAGGAAGACATTTTTATTTCCTTCTAGAATAAAACAAGTATACACCTGTTTAGATCTTTATGATGAGACTTTAATAAAAGCATAAGAGTTTTACATAATTAGTGAAAAAATACTAAAAACAACAAACATCATAAAGAAAAGACCCCTTCTGCAGCACACTAAAGGCTCTGCAGCTCAGTGATCTTCATCTGTTTTGTTGTCTGGCTGCCAGAGTGATGAATCACAGGAAGTGGACAATAAAAGTAAACTACACGAGATATTAAAGAAGAGTATAAAAGACAACAAATAAATGACCTCGCCAAAGACATTTTATGTATTTCATAATATTTATTAGCACATTTTTGCTCATGTCCTTTATTTGTTCTTCAGGGTTAAACAAAGAAAACAAAGTATTTTCCTACATGCAGCATTTATTTATATACCAAATAAAACAAACATTCATGACCCATCTTGTTAGTCAAAAGTAGGTGAAGCAAACACAATGACTGAGCTACTTTGCACCAAGTTTCCTGTTGCCTTTTATTTAGCCAGATGAGCTGCTGCATATTCATGGTAGAGATGTGGATGTGGTGGGAAGGTACCGCAGCACCTCTGAAACCACATCCTGAGTCACCGAACCGACAGTGACGCCTCTACATTGCTGCCTGACTTTTCTTCCATTCAGTGTTCACGCCTCATCGCGTCAGTCGCTCCGTTAACTTCTTCCCTTGTTAAGCTGTAGACTTCTCATTTTAAAGCAGGTAAGACTTTTAATCTCTCAGATTTTTGCTGGTTTTAAAGTCTGGCTCATTTAATGGTGTTTACTGCTGTTTGATTTGTGTTAAGACTGCGGGGAAAAGTGAATACATTTCTTAGATGATAGAAAATATTTTGTAGATGTTATAATGAGGAACTTTTGGCTACATTTAGCCTCCAGTAACATGCTGTTTCGGCTGACCTGAGTTAACCTTGTACCTCTTTATTCAGTCTGAGTGTGTGTTTCCACGGCCTGAGCGCTGGCTGACATCAGTGAGTCATCCTCATGGCTCCTAAGCTTCTGTTCTTACTGCTTCTGTGGCCTCTGACTCTATTTAATGGTAAGATAATCTTTCTGTTACGTTTTTTGTTTTATCCCTTTTTGATCAGCTTTCCTAAGAACTCATTTTCAGTTAAACTCACTTATTTTTAAATGTAGCTTCATTTGCAGTAACTCCTTCTGGCCTTAAAGCCTCTGATGGAGCATCAGGATTAGTACCTTCACCAGAAACCTGCTATACTCAGTCCAAGGCGTGTCTACTGCCCCCTGGTGGACAATCTGCAGAGCCAATTTTATTGATTTATTACTGGTTTATTGTTACAAAAATACACGATAGAATAAAATGTATTATTACTGGGTCAATTAATTACCTTTAGGCAAACTATTTAATCTTTCAGGTTTTAATATTTGAATCTAAAGTAAGCGTGTCCTTTATCTGAATGGGATGCTGGTTGATTCAACAGTCAATCAGGCTGATGTTGTTGGAGCTTCTGCAGCTTCTGCAGCTGACCTAGTTTTTCTCCTCTGCAGCAGTTGCATCTTTGTGCAAAGTCACCTGCTCCACCGACTACATTAAGACACTAAACTGCTCCTGCTCAGGCTCTGTGCCAACACTTCCTGTCCTACTTGATGTCATCTGCAGGTAAACACCCTCTCTCTTTCTGGAGATAAATATGTTTACCCTTCATTTGAGCACTGCCAGATATCTGTGTTTGCATCCTCTCTGAAAGCACAGTGCAGGATTTTTCCTTTCATCCCATTTAAATGCAGAACTGTTGCTTTTGTGAGGTGAGTTAGCTTAAAGGCAATTGTCACACATTTGCCGCAGTTCTGAGAGGGTGTCATTCGTTAATGCAAACCTTTGCAGCATTCGCTTCAAACTTCTCGAAGTTTTACACCTAAACCCCTCAAGGACGGTCAGTGAGCTTGTTAACAGCTTTCTACCAACGCCTCTCCACTCTAGACAGAGTCAATGCCAAGCATCACCTAACTCATAATTCACAATAAATCACAATTCCAGGACACATCGCAGCTTGTTCTCACGAACATTACTTTGTTTCCATGAAAGCGGCTCAGATCAGGAGTTCTGGAGTCAGCACCATTCAACGTGTCGTGAGATGATCTACAGAATTCAGATTTTTAAAGGTTTCTGACCAGATAATCATTTGAAGAGAATGAAACTAAATACATAAAAGTTGAACAAAGCCATGTTTTTAGAGGACCTGTTTGCATCTAATCTGGGCCGCTGATGTTTCAGCTCCTCTCTCTTTAAAGTTAAAATTCAGAGACTAAAGCAAAACATCACACCTGAACTTAAAATATAAAAAATATTATTTCACACCTTTTCTATCTCATTATCTGTGAGAACTACTCCAACCCTGAACTGAACAAAAACATTGTGTAGGCTCAAAGGATGCCTCCCTCTGAAAGCTTTGAAAACCTTTTTGAAAATGAAAAAACTGAAATTATTTAAATGATTTATTTCCGTCTGCACAAACACCCACAATTCCCCCTTTGAAGTAGGGGATTTACAAATGTAGCGTCACGTTTTTTAAGTAAAAAATAAAAAACATTTAAAAAATTCACCAATAATTCCTTTTTAAGCACAAGCCATTTAAGGTCCAGTGTGATGGATGATGCAACCTCACTTATCAGAAGCATAACTATATTCTGATCAAACCAAAAACGAAAATACTCTGTTGTTATAATGTTCTGCTCTTTAAATCGCTTGAGTTGTAACATTTTCATTTCTTTTATAGAGATGAAGACGGACACTTCAGAGGCAGCTGTACAGTTATGTAGCGTTGTTAATCTACATAACTAGAATTTAACGCTGTTGCTATTTCATCTTTGATAAATTCTGAGAAAGATCAAACTAATTGGCAATGAAAGTTATATCATATATATCCACAGATAATTATATTATCAGAGGAAGTTCATACACCAACTGGCTTGGTCTATATTTAATCAAAAGATTAATATTTAATTTAAGAGATTTATATTAATAGCAAAAGTTTATTTATTAATTCAGAAGATCTAAAGAGATCTTTGCTCGTTCAGTGACCAAATATACACCACTCTGTGTTTTATTTCAAAGAAGAGTCAGGTTTAAAAAGTTAAGAATTTATTACTAACAATTTAAAGATGACCATTTAAAAGACAATTCATAAATGACAATTTATAAAAGCTTTGGTATTAAAAACTTGGTATTAAAAAGCAATCTGTGTCTGGATGAAACTAAGCATGAAGTGTGTGTGTGTTTGGATGTGTGAATTAGGTCTCAGAAGGTTTTTATCTTAGAGAGAGAAAAACGCGTTCTAGGTGAAAGAATTTAGTTTGCAGTTAAGCTAAATTATTTCTTAATTAAAGAGGCATTCATATGCAATCTTTCGGAAGTGTCTACCTCACCCAGTTAGGAGACCCCCTTTTGTCAGGAGGAGATGATGACCCCCAAACACGAGGTGGGTAGAGGAACCGTAGTGCGACCAAATCGGTCCTGAGATGTCTCTGGGTCACAACGACTGATGAAACTGGTTGCGTCTCAAAAATCAACACTCTGAAGGAGTTTTGCGTCAGCTTGTGCTGCAGATGGCGTTTCTGTTGAAGCAATTCTGTCGGCGTGACAGAAAAGCTTTAGTGGAGGTTTCGAACGGCCGACTCGATCCTCTGGACTCTCGTCGCCTCGAAGAGAATTTGGTGAGCTCAAGAACTGAACTTGAACTGAGGAGTTAGGTTTTAAGAGACGGCCGGTAATCTTATTCTAACAAATCAGATTTTGACATGTAGATTTGACATACCTCGGAACACGCCCTCTCAGAGACAGAAAGTTCTGGGTTGTCATGTGACAAAGACGTGAGTGCAGTTCACCTTAGCCTGATTACTGTGTCCTGCATGGTGTGTATAAGTGCAGTCATCTTCCTGTCACTGTTAAACATTACTGATTATTATAAATAATAATAATTATTTACCAAAGAATAATAATTCATTTCAGAAATTAAATACATTTATAATGAACCTTGATGATTATTTATGAACATTGTAATAGGACAGTGAAAAGAGTTTATTAAAAATGATTCTTTTAAATCTTGAAGTGTCCGTCTTGCAGATGGAACAGCAGTCAGATAAAGGCAGTCAGATTAAAGGGGTGGTAGACCGACATTCAGTCTCCTGTGATGGATAATCTGTAGATAGAAGTGCAGCCAGGACAGCTTGACCCAGCTGAGGAAGTGTGACCTTTAGATCACAAATGAAGCCATTCATGTCGCTACATTTTTTAAGTAAAACATAAAAATATTTCAAAACTTCACCAATGATTCCTTTTTAAGCATAAGCCATTTAAGGTCCAGTGTGATGGATGATGCAACCTCATTTCTCAGAAGCATAACTAAATTCTGATCAAACCAAAAATGAAAATACTCTGTTGTTATAATGTTCTGCTCTTTAAATCGCTTGAGTTGTAACATTTTCATTTCTTTTATAGAGATGAAGACGAACACTTCAGAGGCAGCTGTACAGTCACGCCACCTCAGAGCTGGTGCACAATTGTCAATGAGGACCTGAACGAAGTCACCACTATTGGGACGAACTGCACAACAACAGTCGGCCATCTTGGCAGCGATGCGTCTGTGGATGGCCCTGAGTCAACTGTTTGGGTTCTGTCTGATATGGGTAGGTTCTGTTAACTCATTTCACTATTTATCATTTCTGCAGAACTGATGTGAAAATTGTGTCAGAAAGTAACCTTCAGGTGAGCAACCTCCACAGGTTACCGTAGATTCCCTCCGCTGTTTGGTTTGGAAACGGCTCACCCTCCAGAGAGCTAAAATTAAAACCGCTGTCCCTCATGAGGATTCTTGTAATTTCCTCTCATCCTTCACAGTGAAACCAGAAGCTCCCGTTAATGTGAAAGTGACAAATGATGGTGATTTCTACAACATCACCTGGAGTAAAAACAACCTGTTTCATGAACTTGTGTACAAAGTCCGCATAAGAACAGCGGCACACACTGAAAAGGTGAGCTAGAACTTGTTATTGTTTGAATTCTCTGCAGGAATTGTCCATGCAAACCAGTTTGTGATGTTGGTTCCTAAAAGGTTCAAAGGGATTTGTTTCCAGTGGATGAAGAGTACCTTCTGATAGATCTCAGAAAGCTGCAGCCTGATGTGGTTTACACGGTGGACGTTCAGGCCCAGATGAGCCCTGGGTTTTACCTTAAAGGCCCGTGGAGTGAGTGGAGTTCTGGTGTAGAATGGAGGAGCGTGAGAGTTTCTGCAAATGAAACAAGAGAAACAAGTATTAGTAAGAAAACAACTTTTCTTCATTGTTTAAAAAATAAATGTTTCTGCATGATCAAAACTCTGTTCAACAAACGTAACATTTTCTTGTTTCATTTTGTTTTCTAGGAATAAATGTCACCTGGTTGTACGTTTCCATGCCCATCCTCCTCGTCCTCACCCTCTTGTTAGTTGGATATCTACAGAAACCGTGAGTACTGTCAAGGTTTCCAGGATTTTGTATTCTGCACATTCAGCATCTTCACTTTTTCTCACTTTTGCCTTATCGAATGACTCCAGTCAAAGTAGGACAAGATCAAATCTGTTAGGCTCTTTCTACCCCGGTTCTGGTTTTGCATTTCAAGCTGCAGTGAAACCCTTTGAATGTTGGATTGGAGGCTGAAGGTCAGGATGCTGATGGCTTCCAGTAAACGATCAGCAAGGCGTCACTCTGCATCACTCAACACTTTCCTGGCATCACCTCCCACATAGAGATAAACCACGACAGAGATGCACGTGCTGCGGCACTTTGCACTGAGGTGTCTCGCAGTCATAGGAAGTCACACAGAGCCTCAGAGAGCCAAGAACAGCTCGGTTTTAAAACAAAAACTCCTAAAAAAAACTTGTGATGATGCCATCATCCCTCTGGAGAAGAGCTCACAACGCCCCGTTTGTCTCGGAGGTTTAATGTTGTCATTAGTGCTGACAATTGCAGTGGTCTGTCATGTAAACTCATTCAGGAGTTCAGATTCCTCATCTTGATGTAGGCGGAGGCAGGCTTTGCATGGAGCAGTTGTAATCAGTCACTATCTTACCTGCAGCAGTCAGAAAGATGCCAGGAATGAGAGGAAGTGAGTGAAGGTTTATTTCTGTAGAACCTTTTAAGATAAAACAAATCGGAACTAACAAGAGTTAACAAAATGTGTAAAAAAAAACATTGAACACTAAAGCTTTTGAATACATTTTATTCAAAAGTTTCTAAAGTTTAAATTCATGCTGTATTTTTTTATTTTTAATGGCAAAATTCCTTTTTTTCCCGCCAGCACAAACACATAAAACATTTGAAACGTACTACGTTAGACCAGGGCCTCTCGGCCAGGTCGTGTTGGCAAATGAGAAAAGGTTCTTTACCATGTTAGATGAAGGTTTCAAACCAACAACCGCAGAGTGAGTTGCTCATGGCGTTTGGATTTAGGCCCTGTTCACACAGCAGAATAGAAAAAATTGTTGGACAGTTTTTAAAAGATCCCAGATAGGCCTGAGTTGGTTCAACAGTGTGGGGTGTGTGACAACTCAATAAAAACTACACATGAGCCGATTTTCACTCTCCAACTTTCGCCAGTGAGACGAGAAATCTCGCAAAACCTCTCAAGATAAAACATGACTTTGGAGTAAACAAACATGGAGCAGGTGGAGAGAGCAGAGTGGCTACATGCCACGTTCAAAAGGGCAGCACATTTGTTTGTCGTCAAAATCAGACCAAGGTAATCCGTCACGTTTGACATCCCTGCGTTGTGATCTTCCCATTCTTTTTAGCAGACTAGAACACTCTTAACACACCACACATGACAGGAATCGTCAGAGTCCTGACAATAACTGAGGGGTCCTTAAGAATGTCAGAAGGGGAGGAGTGGCTCAATAAATGGCATACTTATCAGATTCAGGCGTTGCTCTCTTGTCTGTTGAATTCACACGAATCAGAAAGAGCTACCAGACAACTTAGAGAAGATCTTTGTTACGTTCATTTCATGTTCCTTATCTGATTTAAATTTTTTGGGTAAATGAAATTTGCTTTTACCTTTTTGCTGACATGTTTTGGCTCTCACTGTAGCCCTCCTAGTCAGATATCGCCCTCTACTGCCCGTGCATTTCTAAAAAATAAATTTTGTCGCTCCACAAGCAAATGCAGGATGGTAGTTTGTAACACTTTTATGTTGGAATTTTTACAGTTTTTTTTGGAATAACTTTCAGGAGTGCAAATTTAAAACATCACTTATTTCTTTAATCAAGAGGACTGTTAACTTGAAACGTTTGGACATCCTTGGATTATGAGATGCTAAAGCCTTTATTTGCTCATAAATCTCATTCATTGTTCTACTTTTTTTAGGTGTTGGCAGAAGAAACTCCGGATGATTACATACATCCCCAGGCCAAATGAGTACTTCAAGCCCCTGTACCACAACCATGAAGGAAACTTTAAGGTAAAAGACAGAAAAACTC
Source organism: Nothobranchius furzeri (assembly GCF_043380555.1). NCBI lineage: Eukaryota > Metazoa > Chordata > Actinopteri > Cyprinodontiformes > Nothobranchiidae > Nothobranchius > Nothobranchius furzeri. Next base: position 61,506,483 of record NC_091745.1, on the reverse strand, counting down.
CTCCTTTGGGCTTGTGTGTAGTTTCCAAAGTTGCCCAGCAGGTGCTGCCGGGGGACTTTCACAACATCTGAGCCCATCTTCGGTGGGACTTTCCCTTCGGTTTGAGTGTGTCTGTGATGTGACTCTGAGCGTAGGGGCTTCACACAGCCTTTCGTTTGGCTGTGGGTAGATGCTTGTCTCAGACAGTCAGACCTGTTCCACCTTGGTGGAAAATACCCCCCCCCCCCCCCCCCCCCCCCCCCCCAGCTACGTCTTTCATTTGACAGGGTGTCATACAAAAGACAGCCCACTATTGGGCCATTCCCATCTGTACCGGGTCGGCCCGGGCCGGGTAGCGTAGGTTGTTTACATATCTGGGTGGCCTGGTATTTTTCCGGGCCAACCAAGGCTCATTCTCAGCCCTCTTCTCGAGGGGGTCTGCTTCAGGCCGACCAGGGCCAACACACCCACTGCTGACAGCAAATTCACACCTTCCATCAGAGCAAGCCTCTGATTGGTGGGTAGAATCAGCCCACATGGGCTTAAGACAAGGATGTGTGGAATCAACCGGGCCAGGCTGGGGCCGACTGGGGCTACCCGGCCCGGGCCGACCCGGTACAGATGGGAATGGCCCATAATTTACCCGATGGGGCAGAGTCTAAAGGCTGTGGTTAATACTTTTTAAGGTTTCATAAATGTTTAACTTTGTCAGCTAATTTTCCTCCTATGATCTATATGTTGCATAGATGAGCTGGCTTTATGTTAAAGCAAGGTCATAATGGTTATACTTACTGTGCCTAAAACAAAGTTTAACTATGTTTACTTAAGAAAAAATATAATTCCTGCGCTGTGGTCGCAGGATTTTCAGTTCCTGTCGTGGTGACAACCCCCGAACCCGCTGGTGGACACCAACAGTTAGGGATGCCGTTAAGCTGAAGAAAGAGTCCTATCAGGTCTTTTTCGCCTGTGGGACTCCAGAGGCAGCTGACAGGTACCGGCAGTCCAAGCGGAACGCGGCTCGGGTGGTCGCCGAGGCAAAAACCCGGGCATGGGAGGAGTTCGGTGAGACCATGGAGCAAGACTTCCGTACGGCTTCGAGGAGATTCTGGCCCACCATCCGGCGCCTCGGGGGGGAAAGCAGTGCGCTTCCAACATTATCTCTATTGGGGACGGTGTGCTGCTGACCTCTACTCAGGACGTTGTGGATCGGTGGGCAGAATACTTCGAAGACCTCCTCAATCCCACCGACATGTCTTCCAGTGAGGAAGCATAGTCTGGGAACTTTGGGTTGGCCTCTCAAATCTCTGGTGCTGAGGCCACTGAGGTGGTTAAAAAGCTCCTCTGTGGCAAGGCTCCAGGGATGGATGAGATCCGCCCAGAGTTCCTTAAGGCTCTGGATGTTGTGGGGCTGTGTTGGCTGACATGGCTCTGCAATATCCGTGGACATCGGGGGCATTCCTACCGGACTGGCAGACCGGGGTGGTGGTTCCCTTATTTAAAAAGGGGGACCGCAGGGTGTGTTCCAACTACAGGGGGATCACACTCCTGAGCCTTCCTGGTAAGGTCTATTCAGGGGTTCCAGAGAGGAGGGTCCGTCGGATTGTTGAACCTCAGATTCAGGAGGAGCAACGTGGTTTTCATCCTGGCCGTGCAACACTGGACCAGCTCTATACCCTTAGGGGGATCCTAGAGGGTGCGTGGGAATTTGCCCAACCACTCTACAGGTGTTTTGTAGATTTTGAGAAGGCGTTTGACCGCATCCCTCAGGGGGCCCTGGGTGTGTGTGTGTTTTTCGTCAAAATCAGACCAAGATAATCCATCACGTTTGACATCCCTGCGTTGTGATCTTCCCATTCATTTTAGCAGACTCCAGGACTCGCGTGAACTCCAGGAGTATGGGGTACCAGTCCCTCTGATACGGGCTGTTAGGTCCCTGTATGACTCGTGTCAGAGCTTGGTTCGCATTGCCGGCAGTAGGTCGGGCTCGTTCCCAGTGAGAGTTGGACTTTGCCATGGCTGCCCTTTGTCACCGATTCTGTTCATAACCTTTATGGACAGGATTTCTAGGAGCAGCCAAGGTGTGGAGGGCATCCGTTTTAGTGGCTTGAGGATCAGGTCTCTGCCTTTTGCAGATGATGTGGTCCTACTGGCTTCATCAGAATGTGATCTTCAGCTTTTGCTGGAGCGGTTCGCAGCCAAGTGTGAAGCAGCTGGGATGAGAATCAGCTCCTCTAAATCTGAGACCATGGTCTTGATTCGGAAAAGGGTAGAATGCCTTCTCCGGGTCAGGGATGAGGTCCTGCCCCAAGAGGAGGAGTTTAAGTATCTCGGGGTCTTGTTCACGAGTGAGGGAAAACTGGAGCGTGAGATCGATAGGCGGATTGGTGCTGCATCTGCAGTGATGCGGGTCTTGTACCGGTCTGTTGTGGTGAAGAGAGAGCTGAGTCAGAAGGCGAAGCTCTCGATTTAGCGATCGATCTACGTTTCTACCCTCACCTATGGTCATGAGCTTTGGGTAGTGACCAAAAGAACAAGATTGTGGGTACAAGCGACCAAAATGAGTTTTCTTCGAAGAGTGGCTGGGCTCTCCCTTAGAGATAGGGTAAGAAGCTCAGTCATCCGGGAGGGGCTCGGAGTAGACCCGCTGCTCCTCCACATCGAGAGGAGCCAGTTGAGGTGGCTCGGGCGTCTGGTCAGGATGCCTCCTGGACGCCTCCCTGGTGAGGTTTTCCTGGCACGATCAACCGGGAGGAGACCTAAAGGTAGACCCAGGACACGGTGGAGGGTCTATGTCTCTCACCGGACCAGGGAACGCCTTGGGATTCCCCAGAGGAGCTGGACCAAGTGGCTGGGTTGACGGAATTCTGGGCCTCTCGACTTAGGCTACTGCCCTCGCGACCCAACTCCGGATAAGCGGATGAAAATGAAAAAAAAATGGATGGATGGATCATTCTAAAGTTGAGAAATGTTTCTTTTCTCTGTGCTGCTTCTACATTTTCGTTGATGAATCATAAATAAGCTTTTTGCCGAACTTGTTGGGATTTTTTTTTCAGATGTAATAGTCACTGGTATCTATTCACCAGGTGGGAGGCAGGGGGACACCCAAACCACTCACTGATTTAGAGTCTCTGATAAATCTGACATGCACGTTTGTGGTCTGTGGGAGGAAACCAGAGCACCTGGAGAAAACCCACACATGGAAGAAATCTTAACTCTATTCAGAAAGCCTGAAGGCAGGATTCAAACCTGCAACCCTCCCACTCTGGAGGAGCTATGTGCCCTGAAGTGTGCCTCCATGCTTCCCCTGAGTTTATTTTATTCTTTTAACTCATTTTTTTTTTTACTAAATTATACAAACAATCATACAGCGATGCCTGTTGATGCCTGTTGGTGCACTTACCATAATCATACAGAAGAGAGCGCTGCTGAACTATGAAAGGGGAGCTGGTAAAGTTCATTTAGGAAGCGCCTTTCTTAGGGAAAAATAAATAATTAAAAGCGCAGAAATGGCAATAAATAATGTAGACACATTAAAGACTTTAAAAAAGACAAAAAAAGTTTAAGATTGTAGTTATTTCCTTATTCATTTAGAGAAATTAACAAAATAGGAGGAATTTGTAAGTTTGAACCAGTTCTCTGATTTGATTGAATATCTGCTGTAGAACTGAAGACATATATTTTAATGTATTAAAATCTCTGTGGTCATTATGAGAGCTGTATTCGGGTATATGGCATCTCTGGTGTCAAAACTGTTTGTTTCCTCAGGCCCCAAAAGTCCGACACAGCATCAAAATGAAGATTTGGCAGGTTTTAAAGTTGTGTTTCATTCATAGTTGTCATTTGTCCTTGAATATGGTTTATTTATTGAACTTTCACACATTTTTATAGTAGTCATTTTTTTACTGCAAAGTTGAACATAAATGTAGAATTTCAGCCTTAACTCTGCAACAGGCCGCTGTGGAGTGAAGGTAAATGGGTGTGATGTGTTGGTGCACCAGTTTTCTGCACTGTTTTCACTGATGCCGCTGACAGAAGACCTGCTGATGTGTCACGGATTAAAACGTTTATCTCAGGATTTATTTGTCAGGTTAAGAAACCATACAAAGAGGTTGATCAAGTGACTCAGATGACATTTAGTTCAGTCATAGAGAAACTGAAAGTGGAATTCTAAGAATTTCAGAGCTGTGAGCTGAGATTTGTGTCGATACAATGATTAGATCTTTAGAAATGACAGGTTAGGTTGGGCAACGTCTGCATGACAGCGACTGTAGAGTACAAGACTTTAGGAGGTGGATTTACTAAGAAAGTAGTTCTTGTATGTGAAGTAACAGAGAGGCTAAACAACAAAAACCTAAAATCAGTTCAATATTTGATGAAAACTATAAATATCTCACAATTAAAGATGTGCATTATTATAAATGAACATTCCTCTTTGTTTTGTTACAGGAGTGGGTGAAGCCTGTGTTTACTGAGTTTGATTGCCTCATGATCAACACCAGCATGTTGATGGGTGAGAAGCCAGACAGCCTGCTTCACTGGAACATTGAGAAGCAAAGCTACGACGTGGACGAGATGAAAGAAGGTGGTGCCTTCCTCCACGTGCTGCAGGCTTCAGGCAACCTGCTCCAGGACAGCAGCGGCTCCCAGAGCACCGGAAACTCCACCGGACGCATCTCCATACAAACCGTGACCCTGTCCGGAGGAGAGGTCGCATCCCAGAGCTCGCTCGAAAGTTACCAAGATGGAGAAAGCTTTGGGTCTTTTGCAGAAGCTGACAGAGAACATGCAGGGTATGATTTAGAGGACTTGTCTGTGTCTAGGAGGAACAGACAGAGTGGGTTTTCACTACAGCGGGAAAACCAAATAGCCAATGATTTATTAATGGAAAACATAAACTATGAAGAAGTCCAGTTTAACGAAGCAGAGAGGGCGTCGCTGGACTCGTTTGAATCAAACGAACAGTCGGAGGATGGCTACCCTCGTGTGGACTTGGACACCATTGACAGTGGTTATGGAGAGTGCAGCAGCCCTGGAGCCTTGGACTCAAACCAGGCTCAGCAGATGGACTCGTTTCAGCAGCACAAAAACTCGAGCTACGTCAAGCAGTGGATGATATGCAGCACAATTCAGGAAGACCCCAGCAATGTGAGCGATGAGACACAGGAGCCATAGCTTCTGGGTCGCAACCCTAGAAGACATTCTAACTGTAAAAAAAACTTCAAGTGTTTGTTTTGTTTCTCGCAGCACTATACACACATTAATTTGTGTATTAAAATGTTATTATTGTAACTTTTGCCTTTAAGCATTGAACCTGCAAATTAAGAGAGCACATTTTAGTCCCTCATCAAAATGAGTTTAATGTAAAAACTACTAAACAAAATTGAGGGAAAGAAAAACTAAACCATTATTATATATTCCATTGCCTCTATATTAATAATATGTACATAATGTTATTATTTTACATTAAATTATGAGCCTTTTTAGATCAAATAATGCAAAAACAAAACATTTTTGTTGCTCTGCCTGGTGTAGAAGTTAAAAAGGACAGGAGCAAATTTTAATAAAATGTCCATGTCTCATCTATCTGTTGTCATGAACTATTGCTATGAAATTTTATTTTATTTTTATTTTTATTTTATTGCTGATATGTGAAATAAAATATAGTAAAGCACTCAGAAAGGTGTGGCTAACAGCTTTGATGTTTTAGCTGTGGGAGACACAAGTTAGACTCAAATGTCCGTCTGTTTTCTGCTTGTGTCTGGTTTTAGGAGTTTTAGGTATTGTGTGTGCCTCAAACAGTCCATCTAAAATTAAACAATTTTTGTGGATGAAAAATTGCTTTACTGGATGGAGTACACTTATGTGATAACTGCAAAACAGGTTATAATTTAAGTGTGCAAAAAGACAATGATGCATCTCTTTATTTCTGTTTTTTTTTTTTTACCCTTTTAGGTGTTGACTCTGGAGTGCTGAAGTGCTGGGATTCTGGTTCTAGACTGGATAAATTCTTTTCAGTATAAAATTCCAATTTATTGTCAACCAGAATTCCTCTTGAAAAACTAAACCTCAGAAACATACAAAAAGATAAATCCAAGTAGTTCTGTGTGACTTTATTTGTTTCAATTTAGGGCAGGTGACAGATTTTAACAACAGGAATAATCTCCGGGGGTCACAGCTCCGTTAATGTTTAACTGATTTTCTAGATGATTTAGCTTGACAGCATTACAGAGGTCAATAAACAACAACAAGTTCAGAAATCACAGAAAGACTCAGGTCTGACTAAAGAAAAACAGAGTGTAACAACAGGAATCAGCTGATGAAGTCAGAATGAAACAGAACCACCCTAACCCTAACCACACAACAGAAAGGAAGGTCTGTGAAATGATCTGAAATGGAGCTGACTACAGAATGCAACAGCGTTTTGGGGCACGACGACGCTCCACTTCCCTTCTAGCTTCTTCGCTTTTCTGAGCAATCAGCCTTTCCGTTTGCTCTCTGAGTTCTCTCTCTCTCTGTTCGTTTAACATTTTCAACTTCTCAGTCTTCTCTTTCTCAGCCAGGAGTTGTTCATTGATTTTCTGCTTCTCTTTTTCATACTCTTCCTTTATTGTTCTCTCTAATTCTTCTCTCTCTCTGCGTATTCGCTCCTCCTGCTCCATTAGGATACGTTGTTTCTCCTCTTCAATCTGCCTCTCAGCCTCCTGGAACATCTCGCTGGTGTAGTGGCTTCCTCCGTTCTTCTGAACTATGTTTCTGATCTTCTGCAGCAGCTCGATGACCTGAGGCTTCTTGTCCATTAGTTTATTATTGAAGACGTGATACTGACCGTTGCATCTGGACACGAGTTCCTGTAGATCTGGACAGTTTTCCATGTATTCTTCAATAGTGGTGTCTTCAAGGTTGTCTCCGTGAGTGAAGAGGACCATGCTGTATTTGTCTGCAGCATCACCAAAGATTTCTTGAATCATTTGCACCGTTTTCTTTTCTTCATCAGTGAACCTGCTCAGAGAGATGATCACCAGGAAGATGTGGGGTCCAGGAGAAGAAAAGGAGATGCACTGACCCAGATCCTTTTTTGTCCGCTCCTCATCAAACCTGGTGTCAAACAGACCTGGAGTGTCGATAACAGCAATCTTTTGTCCGTCCACTTCAGTTCTTCCTTTTGCACAGTCTACAGTGAGAGACATGGGACGGCATTTGGACTCAAAGGACTTTTGACCCAGGATGGTGTTTCCAGTTGCACTCTTCCCAATTCCAGTCTTTCCCACCAGGACGATTCTCAGCTCCTTGTTATTCGTCAGTGTGGATCCTGTAAAAATATTTTGAGTCAGAATGCGGAGGTTTATCTTACCCCACCATCTTATTTCTATAGCAGGTATAAAAATGGCATGGGACCAGACCAAAGTACTGCACATGACAATGTCATAAAAACAATAAAACGATATGACAAAACAGATGAAAACAGTCAATAATTACAACTATAAACACAGTATAAAAGAAAGTCACTGGCCAGTCATAGAAACGGGTCTGAAGCATGATTTTTAACATGTATTGTACAATGCATGTTTAACTGAGAGGGGAAGTGCTTTCCAGAGCACAGTGGTGGCATGCACGAAAACCTGCTCCTCCCTTGCTTTATAATTCATGTTCAGTGCACAGAGTATCAAGTGCCCAATCAACCTCAATGAGCGTATGGGTACATGTGGAGTGAGCAGGTCCAATAGATAGGAGGGTGTAAGACCATTCGAAGTCTTAAACCCCAAAAGCAGTACTTTAAACCTCACTCTAAAGACTACAGGAAGCCAATGGGGGGAATTCTGAATAATCTGAAGGCGACTCGGGGCCAAAACAGAAGTGCCAATGAGAACTCAGTTTGCGTTGTCTAGACGAGATGTAACAAAGGCATGAATAACAGGCTACAAGGGGTTAGGTAGGAATTTCCTAAGAATCTGCAGTTTTCTGTTTCTGTTAAATTATTTATTTGCTGTGTCTGGATTTGTAATTTTAACACATGAAAACAGACTGGTACTTACTGGTGTCCAGGCGTCCGTCCATGATTAGATCGCAGAGAGAAGTGTGGATGATGAAGCTGAAGAAAAACTAAGGATTTTATAGCCCAACCACAAACTCCACCCACACACGATCTTTCATCGTATCATGATCAGAATAAAGAAGAACGCTGCCAATCTTCACAATAAGCATTTACTGTTAATGTCAGCACTCTGACAGAAGGATCCATCTCTAAAATCTGGTGTTTTAATCAGTAGATCAGTGTTGATGTTTCTTAATTAAACAAAAAATGTAACACATTTTATTTAGGACGATTTTTAGTTAGCTGACGATGTTTCATTTTCATTCTGATGAGCTCGATAGGTTACCTGTGAAATCTTAGGATCTGATATCGACTCATAAATCCATTCTTGTGCAATCCTTCACAGTATCATGTTGTTTAATCAGGAACTGGGTTTGGTTTCAACTGGCCTTTGTTCAGCTTGTGCTGTGAAATCCCCTTTAATGAAAGCTTATGCTGTGTTTTACTATTTATATTTTCATCACATTTTTAGGAGTTGGCAAACAACCCTAATGGAGGAGCTTTCATCCCTGCTGTTGGATTATTTGAGGGTTAACTGAAAAAGGTCACTTCGATCCAGTTTCTAGCTGACCTTTGAAATACAATCTGGTTTAAACTGGCTGGGATTTTTTGTCTACTTCCACAATCCCTATCTATGTAGGTGAAAAAACCCAAGGCCTCACAGGATTCAGTTAGAATAGGACCTGGCATGCAGTCCCGTCCTAAACACACAGGCTGCTGTAGTTTCCTGGTTTTCATACAGTAGAAAGATGCCAACAATAAAAGTGGTGGCAACCCAGAAAGTGATAGCCAATATTAGATTATGTCAGCTAAATCTCTGGTTACTTTTTGGAGACAAGCCAGAGTCCAGGTCTGTTTTTGTGTTCTTGTGCTTGTACCATTTTCCTCTGCTTTTCATTTAGAAACCAAGTTTAAACTGAACCACTGCTTCATTGTTTTTATCAAAGTGCTGCTATGTTCAAGTTAAAGTGTGTTGCCGTAATTGAAAAAGTTAAAATGTTCTCTGAGTATCCCTCCCCTGTGAAGATAAGATCCTGGAAGGCTCGGGTCGGTTCCCACCAAGCTGCAGCCAGCCGTGGACTGGATCACGGACCAAAAAACCAAAACTGCGCTCCACTGAATGTATGCCCTGGGTCAGTTTTTTCTGCCTTATGCATCCACAATACGTCCAGCTCAGCAGCTCAAATCAAGCCAGTGATGAAACCAAACGAGGGAGCCATGCACAGCAGTCAGTAGCTCTCTAAACAAAAGATACTTGTTAAGATTTGAAAATCGTCTTAACAAGAACTGTAATGAATTACCCGTAACAACCTCCTGGTTGCATGGTGGCTCAGTTGTTAGCACTGTTGCCTCGCAGCAAGAAAGTTGCAGGTTTGAAACCCAGCTGCGGTCTTTCTGAGTGGAGTTGCATATCCTCGCAGTGCATGCATGGGCTTCCTCCGGGTTCTCCAGTTCCCCCCACAAATCACAACATGCCCTATAGGTTAACAATTGTATGTCACCTTGGATAAAAGCGTCTGCCAAATAAGTAAACATAGACATAAACCCCTGTCACAGAAAATGTTTATGTATTTAGCAGACGCCTTTGTCCAAAGCGACTTACAGGTGGTGATCAAGCCGACAGGTTGCCCTTGAGGCTAACAACAAACACTATTTAGTCAATCCTATCCAAACATAAAACCACAGACATGCTGCCATCTTTCTCCTTGCTTGTTGTCATGTAGTATTAGCCAGTTGGCTCTCGGGTATCACCATCTGTTGTTTCGGCATATCATGTTAAAAAAAATCAGTCTTGTTACGCGTCCATGTTTCTTTGCTGAAGATTTTCAAGTATTTCTTCTGGAAATTGTAACACGATAACCCCTTAATGACTGGATGCAGTCAAACTTCCTTCAGTTAAACAAAGACGAGACTGAAGTTATTGTCTTTGGAAATGAGGATAGGATGGAGGCTATTGTGTGCTGGAGGAATAAAAGACCCAGGTTAGAAATCTTGATGTCATAATTGATTCAGATCTGCGTGTCACTGGTCACATTGCCTATCTCCAGCGGTCAACGGGCAATCAGGCGGGGTTTACCCTGGACAGAGAGCCAGTCCATCGCAGGGCAACACAGACACACAGGACAAACAATCACACACACACATACACACACTCACACCTAAGGACAATTTGGACAGACCAATAAACCTAACAGTCATGTTTTTGGATGGTGGGAGGAAGCCGGAGTACCGGAGAGAACCCATGCATGCACAGGGAGAACATGCAAACTCCATGCAGAAAGATCCCAGGACCTTCTTGCTACAAGGCAACAGCTCTAACCACTGCACCACTGTGCAGCCCCTAGAGAAACTCATTCATGCATTCATCTCCAGCAGACTGGACTGTTGCAATGGTCTTTGGCTTGTCTCCTCTAAAAAGCTGTGAAGCAACTGCAGCTTATTCAGAATGCTGCTGCTAGAGTCTTAACAAGAACCAAGAGAAGCGAGAATATCACTCCTGGTCTTAAATCTCTATGCTGGTTACCAGTAAACTACAAAATCAATTTCAAAGAGGCTCCTCCCGAGGTCCAGCCTGTCCAAGAGGCTACAACTCCTGAGGGGTTCCTGCTCGAGGTGTTCCCACCTCCTCCTGAGTTTGAGTCTCCTGTGTCCCCACCTTCTCCTGTGGCTTTGTCCGATGTGGTCACGCCTCCACCTGGATTCGTGGGTCCCGGGGTCAAGTCTTTCAGGTGTCCCACCACCTGAGTGTCTCGAATGTCCTGCCATCCAAATAATCTTCCATCAGAGCTTCCTGTGCTCATGTCCCCTGGGGTTCCACTTCTGGCAGGGAAATGTCATCTCTTGGCTCCTTGCTGCCGGTCCTCCAGGTCCTGCCACCTCCTGGCTCCTCATCATCGGCCCTCCCAGGCATGTTGGGGCTGCCTTGTAACTGTTTTTTGCATAGACATGTAGGAATTTTGTGTTTCTGGTGGCTATCTCCCGCCCGCCTATTGTGGGTTGCTGTTGGTTTGTTCCCCCTGCAATCGTCCTTGGGATGGTTCATTTCTTGGGTGTCCAGTGACACCCATTGAAGGGCGGGTACTGTCACAATCCGTTCCCTGCTCATGTGTCCTTCCCCTGTGTTTCCTGTGTCTGATTAGTTCATTGTTTGCATCTGCCTCTCGTTACTGTATTACCTGCTCCTCATGTGTTTAAGCATTGTTTGCTTTTGTGTTAGCTGTCGGATCGTCTGCTTTTGAACCCCGTTTATGTCCTTGGTTCTCCTATTGTCTCCTGAGAACTGAATTTAAGACACCAGACGCGGAACCGCGACGATGCGCCGCAAAGTGCCGTGGAACGACGAGTGCTTCTAATCGGCGCCCTTGTTTACCTACGCTCTCAGTCACATTAGATGTGAGCCGCGTCAATTCTGGCAGGAAGTCAAACCAAAACAGAAGAGACAGGCCGGTAAATTTAACAAAATAAAAGAAACATTTCTAAATAAAACACCATGATCGATCATTCCACATCATGACAGAACGATCCAACCACTTAAGATCCATCGGTGAGTTCTGGGCAAAATGAGGGTGCATTCGCCAGAAGGTGGAGGCTTACCATTGGTCCTGTGCTGGGGAATACCTTTGGTCTTTGGCTGGCAGATGGACCACATCTCACCACCACCACCACCTCACCGTAGTCCTCCTCGCCGCCGTAAGCCTGCTCCTGTGCTTCAGCCTGAAGGTCCTGGTCTTGTTGGCTGGTTCAGCTGGGCTGAGCTCTGGAACAAGCCCCGCTTCATCGGCTCCCGGCTGGCTTTATGTGCCCCGGGGGTTGGTCAGCGCAGCCCCTCCTGACGCCTCTTCTTCCCCTCTGGTGGGTCAGAAGGGTCCCACACCATGACAGCCAAGGGTCCAGGCTTCTCCTCCTTGACAACGTTCCTGGGGAGGCGCAGTTCCTCCTGACACCACCTCCAGTCTTATGGTGGGTCAGGTCTCTAAGGGATCTGCCTCCTCGCCTCATGAACTGAGCTCATGGCCTGGAGTCACCCCTGCTGACGCCTCCTACTCAACTCCTATGGCTGCCTACAGTGGGCTCTTTTGATCTCACTCACCTCCACATCATGACATGTGCACAGAGTGCTTAGTTTTGTTACAACTCTTCCATTCACAATAACCACCTGTTTCACTACAAACACGTTCTTCTTGCAAGAATTTGCTACATTCCAGGATCAATCAGTGCTGAAGAAAATAGCATAAAAGCTCTTTTCTCTGTGGGTCGAAACATCCTGTCACATCTGGCCTCCATCCTTTCTTACATCTACTGCCTTCTGCAATCACAATATTATTCTTTCATACTAAAGCGACCATCAGCAGATGACTCCTACACCATCCTACCTATCCTCTTCACTGGTTCTGATGCCCACCTCTCTCAAACTCAGCTTTAGTCCGGAAACGGACATCCTCTCATTCTCCTCTACAGATAGCATTAGCCCACCACTTCAGGTTCTGAGTGTAACACTTGTCAGTTCATTATCATGTCATTATTAGGCCCGACCAGATAAGAAAACAGCTGTAACAGAAATCAGAACATTCTTTACAGTACTCACCTAAAGACACAATGTCACTCAGCTTGTGTTTAGATATTTTATACCCAGGACTTTTGCATTCATGTTTAAGAATGTTTTAGGGAGTAAAATGTAACCAAATATGTTTTAAAAGATCTTTCTGAGTTTCTCTAAAAGGCCAGATGCATGTACAGTAACAGAGATCACTTCAGTACAGTTTTCTCAAAATCTTAAAACAGAAAATGATGCATTTCATCTGATGAGAAGAGAAAAAAGAACCTTCTAAAATAAAAATAAAGGAGGAAGAAAATAATAAAATAACATCAGACACACAACTGAAAAAAAGTTATTTCTTTAATTTTATTCTGTTTAACAACTTTGTTTTCACATTAAGAATAATTATTTCTGAGTTAATATTTGTTTTCTATGTTGATTAAGACATCTTGCTTTATCTTTATTTTCTTTCATAAGAAATGTTTATTTTCAAACATGAAAATTCTTTCTGGGTTCATAGTTTTATGAGCCTTTCTTCAGAACGTTCTTTGAGATTAATCGAGACATTTTTAGCTGTAGAATCACAGAAGGTTTGTTTAAATTTAATATAAATCTGATTTCACGATCCAAGCTGAGAGTAAATGGGGAATGTTTAAAACATTTTCATGAAAAGCAAAACCAAAATAATCAATGATGTTGTTACCTAAAACTTCTTAGTTCTCTTCATTCAAAAGACCACATTTAATTTTGTCTGTAACTCATTTCTATTAATTACCACACATTTGATATCAGTTCCAGATTTATTATCATATGATTTACGGCCTTGAGTCACATTGTTTTGATAGTGCTCATTTAGAATGAGTTGATAAACGTTTACTGAAATTTTCATTTTTCAGTCTGTCATTCATTTTACTCCCTCTGATATTTAACCCTAACCCTGCGGCCCCAAACAAGAACTTATTCCTTGACTTAATTAATTGATATAGTTATATAAAGCAAGGAGGTTTAATCAGCTGCTGAATTCCGTATTAACCAACAGATGTAATAGACTGAAGAGCGTTACAGCATAAGGATGACGAAGCTCAGCTCAATCACAAACTTCATCTTCATGATGATCTCACATAGTTTCTAATTGTGGTCTGAGTTGTCTCCCTCCCTCTCTCTCTCTCTCTCTCTCTCTCTCTCTCTCTGCTAATTTAATTGATGACTTTTTCTGTCTTTGCCATTGGTGGTTTGTTCACCTTTATGCATTTGCTTCATACTTTTGCTGTATTTGTCTCTGCAGGTCTTCTTTTTTCCTGCATATTTCCTCCTCCTTCCCCTTCAGAGCTTGTCGTCTCTCCTCTTCAGTCAACCTCTCAGCCACCTGGAGCATCTCATTGGTGAAGTGGCTTCCTCCGTTCTTTTATACAACGTTTACATTCAATACAGGGTGCCATTTTACATTGTTTATTTATTTTTTTAGTATCAAGGCTGTAACATAAAGAAAGCCAGTTCTTACCACAAAGTTTGTGGCACAAACCATCTTTCAATCGCAAATATTGCAAAAAGGATTAATATATCCTCATTGTGAACGTTTAAGACAAATAGCAACACTTAAAACAACTTCCGAACTGGAAAAACTAATGTGGCAAGATGCAGAAAGGAGTTGCCGGGCGGGATTCGTTCCCCAGACTCCCGGGTGAGAGTCATACGCTCTAACCAGTCAGCCAAAGAGGCATATCCTTAGCCCAGTAGCCAGGGCGCATGATCAATCAGGACATTGTGACTATGGGGTGCCATTTGTAAAGTCAAACAGTCATAATCTAACAGCAATATTTATGGTTATTTAGCATATCATAAGAGAAAAAAATTGGGAGTTCACTTTTTCGAAGTCATATTTTCATCATGTTATTCATACATTTATAAATGTTAAAGTTTCCAAATAAATATTTAGTTAGCAAGATAAATATTTAATTTGCAGTTAAATATTTATTTTACAAACTAAATATTTAGGTCTGATCTAAATATTTAGTTTGTAAAATACATATTTAATTCACTAACTAAATATTTAATTTACTAATTAAATATTTATTTTGGAACTAAATATTTAATTTGTAAATTAAATATTTATTTTCCGAAATAAATATTTAGATCCCAGCTAAATATTTATTTTGGAGCTAAACATTTAGTTTGCAAAATCAGTATTTGGGAAATAAATATTTAAGTCTGACCCAAAAATATAAACTATAGTGTGGAGCTAAATAACATCATGGAAAATAAATATTTAGCTGGGATCTAAATATTTCTTTGGAAAATATTTAATTTACAAATTAAATATTTAATTTAAAATTTAAATATTTATTTCCAAAATAAATATTTAATTAGTAAATTAAATATTTAGTTAGTGAATTAAATATTTATTTTACAAACTAAGTATTTAGATCAGACCTAAATATTTAGTTTGCAACATAAATATTTAACTATAAATTAAATATTTAGCGTGCTAACTAAATATTTATTTGGAAACTTTAACATTTATAAATGTATGAATAACATGGTGAAAATATGACTTTGAAAAAGTGAACTCTCAATTTTTTCTCTTATGATATGCTAAATAACCAAAAATATTGCTGTTAGATTATGACTGTTTGACTTTACAAATGGCACCCCATAGAAACACTATAGTTTGAAATGAAGTAAGAATGTAAAAACAAAAATAACATTTCTTCCCGCTTTGCTGATTTATTGAATCCTTTTTTGGGTTTTTTGCTCATGAAAGTTAAGTTATGCTTTAGTGACTAACTGCAGTAAATGATGCTTTGCTGCAATTATTGTTAACAATATTAAAGTTAGACGTAATTACCACTTTTATCTGAAGAAGCGTGTCTTTATCCCGCTCCAGCTGCTGAGATCAAAGTTGACAGAAACGGGGATCCGTGCCTGCAACCCGAGCAATTAATCCGCGTATTTCCAGCAGAACACGTTTGCCGAAAGATTTGTGCGATAATCACACTTTCATTTTCCTCATACTGGACTCACGTGACCAGGCGCAAATGTTCACGTAACCAACGCAATTGCGTCATGAATATGCAAATTAGAACGTTGCGACCTCTAGTAACCTCTGAGCAAGCGTCAGCAAGGCAGATCAGAACGCTTCATAGAAGCACATGATCAAAAGCTTTGCTACGTCATACAGAGAACATCATTTCTTACTACAAGTCATTGTTGGTCAGAGCACTCGACGCAATTTTAAAATGCAATACGATATAGAAGAATACAACTGGGAGTTGAAAAACAAAATAAGCCAAACTGAGAGAGAAATTCAGAAAGTGAAAGATGAAATTTCAGCATTTAGAGAAAAATCTGCTTTTGAGTATAAAATACGAGAAGCCAAACATGCAGAAAATATGCAACAGAGAGGCTTGAAACATGATGCAGAAATGAAAATCCTCCATCAAAAGATTTCTGCTCTAAATAAACTCGTTTTAGAGAATGACAGTCGAATAGCAGCGCTCAGAAAGGAAAATGACAACCTGAGCGTTTACAGAAAATTAAAAGAAAAACGCGATTTTGACACAAAAAAGATTGAGCGACCTCCGAACAGACCTGAGACTGATAGAGAAAGGAAGATCAGCCAGTTACATAAAATGAGTCAGCTAGCTTTGAAGGACGCCTCAACACAAAGTAATGATGGAAAACAGGCTGCATTGGGAAAAGATAATGCTAGATATAATATTTTAATTCAAGAAAAGATGCGTTTTTGTGAAAACATGACAGGGGAACTAAAGAAAACAGACGAGAAATTATTAAAGGTAGATGAAAAAATGGCTGAACTCAGGCACATCAGAAGGCTGCAGTAAAGTGAGGATGATTTGAAACAAGAAAGGGAAGAAGCTTTTGTGTTAAGATCTTTTAATCCAGAGACGAGAAGAATAATGAATTTATTTCCCAGGGAGGTACCGATCTCTCAACCAAAAGAGGCTGATGTAAAGAAAAAAGTTAGAGATCCAATGAGTTGGTTACGGGAATAAGAGGGTTAACCCCACAGTGGGGGTGTCATTTTTAAACACAGATGAGGGGAAAGTGTCGAAGGGGCATGCTAGCTCAGGCAAATAAACACGAGCTAAACTTTCTAGGGTCATGGGTCGGGTTGGGGTTGGGAGAGATAAGGCTGAAAGAGAGATGCTAGATCTTACCTTACTGACTTTGTCTCTGCGACACCAGGTTGGAGTAATAGACAACCCTCGCATCTCTGACTACAGAGTTAACGGATGTCAGAAGGTGGACGGGGAGACGTGTTTTCATACACAGGCTGCAAATGCTGTAATTGAGCCTGGGAGTTTACTGCGGGAACTGATCTGGTTCTGAAAGGACAGATGTTGTCCAGAGTGGAGAGGCAATACTCGTTAACCTGAGAGGTTAATGATGATAAAAGATAAATGACCCGCTCTTTCTAACACCAGCTGAAAGCTCATTCACGCAGAGTCTGCCTCTCAGGGGCCACGCCCACAGGGCCAGCCTTTCTGGATGTGGGTGGTGTGTCTCCCCATGAGCCTGGGACAACAGGTCCTTGCAAAGCGGCAGTTGCCATGGGGAACCTCACAGGAGTTGGGAGATTTCCACCAATCAATTTTTCCCCGGCCACTGTGGGATAGTTAGCATGGCTAGTTAGTTAGTTAGTTAGTTAGTTAGTTAGTTAGTTAGTTAGTTAGTTAGTTAGTTAGTTAGTTAGTCAGTTAGTCAGTCAGTCAGTCAGTTAGTTAGTTAGTTAGTTAGTTAGTTAGTTAGTTAGTTAGTTAGTTAGTTAGTAATGTGGCTCAAAAAGCTGAGTGCACCCCCACAAATGTCATCAAAATGACTGACTCAGACAATATCAGCCTCAACCCAAGATGTAGTTAGCTAGTATCTCAGTTAGTTAGTTAGTTAGTTAGTTAGTTAGTTAGTTAGTTAGTTAGTTAGTTAGTTAGTTAGTTAGTTAGTTAGTTAGTTAGGTAGTTAGGTAGTAATGTGGCTCAAAAAGCTGAGTGCACCCCCACAAATGTCATCAAAATGACTGACTCAGACAATATCAGCCTCAACCCAAGATGTAGTTAGCTAGTATCTCAGTTAGTTAGTTAGTTAGTTAGTTAGTTAGTTAGTTAGTTAGTTAGTTAGTTAGTAATGTGGCTCAAAAAGCTGAGTGCACCCCCACAAATGTCATCAAAATGACTGACTCAGACAATATCAGCCTCAACCCAAGATGTAGTTAGCTAGTATCTCAGTTAGTTAGTTAGTTAGTTAGTTAGTTAGTTAGTTAGTTAGTTAGTTAGTTAGTTAGTTAGTTAGTTAGTAATGTGGCTCAAAAAGCTGAGTGCACCCCCACAAATGTCATCAAAATGACTGACTCAGACAATATCAGCCTCAACCCAAGATGTAGTTAGCTAGTATCTCAGTTAGTTAGTTAGTTAGTTAGTTAGTTAGTTAGTTAGTTAGTTAGTTAGTAATGTGACTCAAACAGCAGCATGCATCCCTACAAATGTTCCATCAAAATGGCCGGCTCAGCCAACATCAGCCTCAACCCAAGTTAGTGGGATGTGTATCTCCCCATGAGCCTGGGACAACAGGTCCCTGAGGAGCAGCAGTTGCCATGGGGAACCTCACAGGAGTTGGGAGATCTTCACCAACCAATGTTTCCCCGGCCACCGTGGTGCTATTAGGATCATGGACAGGCCCTGCTCCCTCACCCTGGGTAAAGTGGGGGGTATGGGGGCCTCTGGAGGGAACGCATGAAGGAGAGACCTTGGCCACTTGTGCGCAAGAGCGTCCCCCCCACCCCCCCACCCACCCCCCGTGGGGCGCCACGATCCTGCAGGGAGAATTTAAGTGGGCACTGAGAATTCTCTGTTGATGCAAACACATCCACGACTGCCTGACCGAACCTCATCCAGACCTGATTCACCACTTTAGGATGAAGCCTCCAATCTGCGTAGATTGGATTGCCTCTGGATAGCAGATCTGCTCCGTAATTCAGAATTCCTGGTATATGAGTCGCTCTCAGGGACTGCAGGTTCAAACTGCTCCAAATGATCAGTTTATGTGATCATGTGTAAGCAGGGGGACCTCAGACCTCCCTATCTGTTGACACATTTTTAACACAGTGGGGAAATTCACTAGTTACAGGTGTCTTAAGCAACAGGATAAAAACACTTTATGAATTATTTAGTTGGATTAAATCCTTGGGAAATGAGTAATAAGCTGTTTTAGGAAGGTGGAGAGTAACGGGTTACGGCACTGTGTGAAACTTGGGGGGTGGGGGCGGGGGTGGGTGGGTGGGGGGTTCCTAAGGCATCTGTTCCTCATGACCTGATGGGAATCAGCCTGTACAGACTTTCCCTCCTGATGCTTTCCAACAGCTGCTTTCCTTCATCACTTTGTCAGTGAGTCACTATGATTTTCCTATATTTCACTCACATTTATGGTGGTGGCAATGTTTATGAAACTTCAGAACTGCTGTATTTGATTTCACTTTTGCATCAACAAGAGTTCAGCAGTACTAACAGCAGTCGTGTGAGCACGGGAATAACACAACAGTCTTGTGTTTCGGTTTATCGTGTGTGAAATATACACCTGAAATGATCAAATATATACAGCTACTTACAGATAAATAATTAGGTGCATTTCCTGTGCCCTCAGTGACATTAGGCCCAGGTGAGATTATTATTAGCATAGCGATTAGAAAATAGAGCCAAAGGAACTGTTTTAACATCAGCACGCCACACCAAGCACTACAGCTTTGTCTGCTGTCTGTACAAATTATTACATTTACCTATTTATTGAATCTGAATTATGACTTCAGTTCAAACCAATATAGGGTCTTGAAATGTATTTTCACTGAGTTACTTTTAGCTACTCAAAACACAAACCTAGAGTTATTAGGCTACTTAATAACAACGCTTCATGATTCTTTGAAATTCTTCTACACTTCTTGTCACGTTTAGGAGCAGGAGGTTAGGACCCAAGATGCAGACCCAGGATGACACGAGGCAGGAATGTTAAATAAAGAAGAATCCTTTATTTAGGATGACAAAATAAAAATCCAAAAGGGGCAGGAGGCAAAAAACCCAATAACAAAATGAAGCAGGGAAAAATCCAAAAGCTCACTTCATGAGCAGAGAACCAGAGACCAGGAGGGAGAGACAACAAACAACGCTGACATAAAACAACAATGGACCGACAAGAACAATGAGACAAGGAGGGCTTATTTAGACAGGGAGGAGCAATTAGGGAAACAGGAAGCAGGTGTGTGGAGTGAGGCTGGAGGAAGGCAGGTGACAACAATTATCTGGATGGGGAAGAGAACCAGAGGAGGGCAGATAAACCTAACACTATATAAAACACAAAACTAAACCTAAAGACTAAGGGAAGGACTCACACAAACACATACACATACTGACACTCACAAACTCATACACATACAAGAGGCTGTGGCTACAACTTAAGACACACAACAGAGATGCAGACAAAGGACACATGAGGGCGCTAAGAGAACACAAAAGGAGAACCTGGAGTGGGAACTGGAGGAGCTGGGGAACAAAGGGACACAGAACATGACACTTCTATCTCTAATAACCTAGTGAATAACTTCCCTCAGTCCGTTTCTAATTATTCAATCAACTTGCAAAAGCAAAACTTCATGAAGTTATTTAATTTTTTATCTTATTGTTAAAAATCAAATGTTGTCCTAAAAATCTTGTCATCTTTCGACTGTAGCATTAAATATTCTTAATAACTAGAAATGTAACATCTATAAAGCATCAAATCAAATAAATCTGACAAATAAGGGAAAAATGTCTGTGTTTATGTCCCCATCTTCACAGATTTAACAATTAGTCTTAGATACATTCAATTGTGGTGAACTGTTTATTTGCGTTTTATACAAACAATTGTCTGACATGTAAAATAGTAACATTTAAAGTTTGGATGTAAGAGGTGAAAATAAAGATTTTAAAAGTTCCAAATCTCCCAGTTGCCCCTCCACCTTCTACAGGTAAAAATTACATCTAGTTATACATTTATAAGTTGGATTTGACTGAAGATTTGTGTTTTTTTATCTGAGATTATTGTTTTTATACTTTTATTAACTGATTCAATTATGTCCTCCCACTAAAACTGACACAACCATTTCTTCAGGTCAAACACCTCCAGATCTTTTTCTGAAGACAGTAGGATAAAGACCAGTGCTGACCACTGAGCAGGAGACAGTGTCTGTAGAGAGACGTCCTGAACTCAGAGACTGTTGGATCTCCTCCACCAGACAAAGATGATTCAGTTCATTCAGACAGTAGAGCAGGTTGATGCTTGTCTCCGCAGACAGACTCTCATTGAGCTTCTTGTTGATGTGATCAACTGTTTCCTGATTGGATCTGCTTCCTGTCTTCCCCAGCAGGTCTTTTAGGAGAGTCTGATTGGCCGGCCGGGACAGACCAAGGAGAAAGCGTCCAGGTGTCCATTTGGACTCTCAAAGGCCTTGTTCACAGCACTCTGATAGAGATCATTTAGATTTGGACCGCTGAAAAGTTTAGACCACAGAGAATGTTGCTGTTTGTCTTCCATTAGATTGACACCAGAGCTGATGAAGGTCATATCGACATGCAGAGCAGCCAGAAACTCCTGAACACTCAGGTGGATGAAGCAGAAGACCTTTACCTGGTACAGTCCTGTCTCTTCTACAAAGATCTGTGTGAACACTCCTGAGTACACTGAGGCTGCTCTGATATCGATGCCACACTCTGTCAGGTCTGATTCATAGAAGATCGGGTTTCCTTTCTGCAGCTGATCAAAAGCCAGTTTTCCCAGAGACTCAATCATCTTCCTGCTCTCTGGACTCCAGTGTGGATCTGCCTCAGCTCCTCCATCATACTTGACCTTCACTTTGGCCTGAACAACCAGGAAGTGAATGTACATCTGAGTCAGGGTCTTGGGCAGCTTTCCCCCATCTTTGTTTTTAAACACCTCCTCCAGAACTGTAGCAGTGATCCAGCAGAAGACTGGGATGTGACACATGATGTGAAGGCTTCGTGATGTCTTGATGTGGAGGATAATCCTGATGGCCTGCTCCGCATCTCTGAATCTCTTCCTGAAGTACTCCTCCTTCTGTGGGTCAGTGAACCCTCTGACCTCTGTTACAATGCCAACACACTCAGAGGGGATCTGATTGGCTGCTGCGGGTCTTGTGGTTATCCAGAGGCGAGCAGAAGTTAGCCGGTTCCCCCTGATGAGGTCTGTCAGTAGAACTTCCAATGAGGAGGACTCTGTGACATCAGTCAGGATCTTACTGTGGTGGAAGTCCAGAGGAAGTCGACACTCATCCAGACCATCTGAGATGAACACGACCTGGAACTCTTCAAAGCTCCTGTTATTTTTGGTTTCAGTGAAGAAGTGATGAACAAGTTCCACCAAACTAAACTTCTTTTCTTTTAGCACTTTCAGTTCTCTGAAGGAGAACGTAAACATGAAGTGGATGTTCTGGTAGGCGTTGTCTTCAGCCCGGTCCAGAGTGAACTTCTGAGTTAAGACCGTTTTGCCAATACTAGCCACTCCCCTTGAGATCACTGTTCTAACAAGTTCGTCTCTCCCAGGTGGGAGTTTGAAGAGGTCTCGTCTGATTGTCGTTTCTAGTTTTTTTAGTTTCCTGGACGCCACTTCAATCTCTCTGATCTCATGTTCATTGTTGACCTCTCCAGTCCCTCCCTCTGTGATGTAGAGCTCAGTGTAGATCTCATTCAGATGTGTTGGGTTTCCTGCTTTAGCAATCCCCTCAAACACACACTGGAACCTCTTCTTCAGGCCAGATTTAAGTTTACGTTGACTAAATGCAACACAACATAAAGTATGTCAGGGTGTATTTTATGTAAGTACACGGGAAACTTGATACTTCTGCAAATAACTTGTTTGATTAATCTTTGTACCTGTTTGCAGATGGTCAGCTAGCTGGTCCTGCTTCATTCTTTTGAGGAAGTGTTATGGGAAACTTTATGTTAATTAATTCTTGATCATGGACTCAATCAACTGAATGTAAATGTATTGTTCTATGTCTCTTTGCATGACACACACACACACACACACAATCTCTCTCTCTCTCTCTCTCTCTCTCTCTCTCTCTCTCTCTCTCTCTCTCTCTCTCTTTTATCTCTTGGTATAAATAAACTCTGTGACCTGTTGTTTGGGGCATTTTGCCACAGTTATAACTGTTTGACGTGTCTGCTCATTGTCTCCTTCTCTCTTCACTATGGGTTATTGATAAACATATTGATAAAATCCATGACATTTTTTGGTCATTCAAAAGCCATAGTAAATCATCTTTACTTCCAGGTTTCCCCCTTTACCATTACCTAAAACTAAAAAACTCAAATGAAGAAAACAGTCATTGTCCAGATGGTCTAATCGATTTTTACTTTCTTTATGAAGCTCCATGGCAGCCATGACACCTAATAAAAACATGATTTCTCATGTACTTTACTGGTCTTTGTAAAACGTCATTCTCCTATAAAATGAAAACAATTGTAAAACATGAGTTTTTTAAGTATAAACAATTTAAAAAATCATGATTTATATGATTATTTTGGGATTTATCATTACTTTTTGTTGATCTTTACAATTAGTCGACTGTATTGTATGTTTCTGAGTTTGTCAGGTGTGTGTGTGTGTGTGTGTGTGTGTGTGTGTGTGTGTGTGTGTGTGTGTGTGTGTGTGTGTGTGTGTGTGTGTGTGTGTGTGTGTGTGTGTGTGTGTGTGTGTGTGTGTGTGTGTGTGTGTGTGTGTGTGAAAATAGTGAATGTCACCCATAAACTGAATCTTAAAGCTGCTTTCCATCAGTGGAGGAACTCACCTCCACACTTGACTCATTGATTCTGTCAGCATATTTATCGAAGCCTCAATAAAAGCTAATTATTCCATTTTTCTTTTTCAAAATTTTCCAGCCAAAAAGGAACCGTATCTATCCTGGATGACATCGGCAGCATGTTTGACGACTTGGCAGACCAACTGGATGCAATGCTCGACTGATCTCCAGCCCCCCTCCCCCTGACCCATCCCTCATGACATGTAGGTGTGTGAGAAGACGGCGCTCCCAAGACTAAATGCTGGCGCTTTGGGGAGCTCGTGTTTGAGCGTCTGGCCCTCCCATGCTAAGTGCTTCCTGAGTAGCCTTGAAGAGGGAGTCCTCTTTATCTGGTGCAGTAGCTCTGGCTCCTTCTCCTGATGCGAGGAAGCTGCTCCCACACAACCTCTGACCTCTGCAGCCCAGCGCGTTACCTCCACCCAGCCTCAGACTGCTGCGTGGACCGAGAAGCACAATAATTCATCTCTACACAAAAAAGGCTTGCTTAGACAAACTTTCGGGTGCAGTTTTACGAAGAAACTAAGCACACTAATTGTCTCAAAGGCAAGTAGACGGAGAGATGAACAAACACGTCACGCTCTGATGAGGATTTTTAAAAGCACACTGAAACACAGACCGCTCTCTTTGCGTCCGTCTCTCCTCTAAAATATCAAAAGGATTCATTTTTCCAGATTCGTCGTAGCCTCCGTTTCTCCTCTGTACGAGTGGAGGCCAGTGGTTCGCTGGACTTCCTGACCCGCATGTCGTCTCTTCTCACGTTGTTGTTGGTGCTCTTGCTGTTATTGTTGGTGTTGTTGTTTCGAGCGTGTGCGTAGTCCCTGCTTTTTGCTCATGTCAGTGTCCTCCTGCTCGTACAGTACATAGTTACGCTAAGGATCAGACCAGCTATGAATTCTTAAGACACTTGCACATAAATCAGATCGCCGGTGTTCATCTCTACACATGAAGGTTTTATGCTTGATGATAATAAGAGACCAACACTGACAAAAAGCACACATGAGGCGCACAACAGTGATTTCAAAAATATATTTCTTTACATTTCAAGGCTTTATATAGCCCATCCAATCAACATTCACACATACCGTAAATCCTCTAATGATACCCTGTATTTAATTAACTGCTAGGTATCACAGTTTGGCCGGTGTCGGAGTTGGCGGAGGTGAATAATGGCCCGTTTTTTTTTATTGTGGCCAGGTGGAATGTGGTAACAAGCAAGTACGGGGGGCGGTTGTGTCATCCGTCTCACTTTTGATTTGCCAGTGATAGACCGCGAGGGTAACTTTAACCGTGCGGAGACAAAGAGGAGGCGAAAATTTGATATCAAGTTCAAAGAGAACGTGCTGATTATGCTGCAGAACACTCTGGGGAGCAATAGGGGTTGTATGAACTAGTCACTAGTCGACTTCACCGCTCTATAGTGACTTTTTATGCCCGTCATCAACTAGTCGCTGTCATGTGATAATGACCGGCAAGATGCAGTCCTCGGAAAAGACAGCAGCCTGCTGTCAGAAGGTGAGGAGCTCCTGCACGTCTGGAGACAACGCGCTGTGCCAGAGCGTCGGTACTGACACCCGCCGTAAAACGGTAATTTAACCAAATTGTAACGTTTACCCTCTTGCAATTTAACCTTCCCCTCACCCCCATCCTAACCTTAACCAGCTTGTGCATGCAAAGCTCTGATTGTTGACGCGCTCCATACATCTGCGCCCTGAGCACGGCCACAGTAACATTATCAAATTAGGTGTCGCCACCTCAAAAACTAATTTAACACGCGGTCGTTCATGTCGGCTCATTTCCTTTTATGTTTTCTGTCTTTTATGCTTTTATTTGTGCCTGATGCGTTTCGCTGCTGTGGATCAGGGCGAATCACCTGTTTTGTCCTCGGTGACGCACCTCACTGATGTGGCCGGCGAGCACTCCGCTGTTTTTGCGGTCGGTAGATCTTTTAGAACTGCAGTTCAAAGGTAACTCATGAGGTGAATATATATGAACCCAGGTAGCAGTTTTTCTTTAGGATTGAGAGGAGATGCAGGAAGATAATAAACAGATACAGGACAGAAAAATAGTCAAAATAAAAACAAGTTATTTTTTGTACCTGGTGGTTGCAACAAACAGACGCCATTGAAGGTAATCAGAAGTGAGGAACAGAAAATGAAATAATTATTTTAATGTTTAGAGCAGCAGGAACTCCGAGAGGCTGCAGGCGCATCAGTGAGTTTGCGGCCACTGCGCAGGGGGAGGGGGGAGAGGGCTGAAGCAGAAACTACTGTCGTTAAAAGAAATGTGTTTAACTTTGAAAATGTGGGCGCAATTTTAATTGTCAAAAACTCCAGCGAACCATTAGTTCATTTTACTCAAATAGAAATTGAGGCCTGCCTCTAAAACTGGCCCTCCTTCCAATAAAGGCCTGGAGCTTGATGAGCTTGAGTCAAATGCAGGCCCGGGCCTGTATTAGAAGATTTACGGTAGGTTTAAAACAGGCGCTCCTAAAGCGCCCTCTAGTGTTTGGTTAGTAAAATTGCCTTTAATCAACTTAACCTCCTTCTCGTCTTCCTCTTTTATCACAATTATTTCTAAATTTGGTGTTTATTCTGCAAATCTCCGTGCCTTCGTATTTATCTATTCCTTTTGTTTAACAGCTTCATGATTTCTTTGACAACGCCCCTTTGTGTCAGTGATGTCCGAGTGATTTAACCCTAAAAGTTAACCCCCAAATGTCTGCAACCTTCTGTAACTACTGCAAAGCCTTGTATGAGCTAATATAAATACATAAAATAACAAAAAAATCTGGTAAGCTGTAATAAGTTGGCTTCACTCCTCCCGACGCCCCCAGTTTTCAGTGTTTTCCCTTCATATGAGCCAAGGCGGTGGATCAGCCACCAGTTTTCATCCTAGTGAAAAGTCCACTTGTATTTTTATGCTCTTTAAAACAAAGATCTATTTGAAAGACAGATAGTTCTATGTGAATAATAACAACTATGATGATAATCAAGAGGATTCTAAATGTTGAGTTGAAATGATCTGAGCCTGTACATTTCTGTTGGAGTTCTGGATGTGTTGTGACGGCTGTTGTTCCACGGTCAGGTTTAGGTTGCGTTTCTGCTGTGACGATACACTCCTGTACAGTTGTGATCAGAATAAATGTATAAATTATACCTCGCTTTGCCTTTTTAATGCTTCATGTACGGCAATGTGCATTTTGTCTTGGGGCTGATTGGAGAACTGTAAACTAGGACTTCCTGCTACAAAAGCACACGTTAAAGGGGACGTGTTACGAATATATTTTTAAAGTTAGAACAATTTTGTGGTCTATACAAAACAGGAAAATGAAGATTTTTGCACAAAACCCCTTTAAGCAATCTCACCAGCTCTTTTTGACATTTTCAGTACATTTAAGAATACACGCTTGCTGGATCACAGGAGACTGGGTTTCCAGGTTGCTGGAGGACTGGAGGAGCTGAGCACGGAATAGGGAGCAGGATCCGGTAAGGTAAGGTCAGTATGGAGTGGACAGCCAGGGAGCGGCTGGGAGACAGCGGGACTGGTCCGGTAGGTTGCAGGACGGTGTGAAAGGTGGTGGTGGAAATCTGGAGAAGAGGCAGCTTACAAAAATCAGGCAAGCTTGGAAAAACACACAGGAACCAGCAATCTGGCTAGAAGTACGACTTGGACGATATCTACTTGGATTACTCAGTAATCAGGCTCGGGAGTCGTAGATACCAAAGTTGAGTTAATCATCCAGCGAATAAAGATGTCTCCCAGCAGCTTATATGTCCCTGGCCAACTGATGAGCAGATGAGCTGCAGCTGGTCCACTCCTTGACACGCCCACCTGCAGGAGAAGCTCAGAGAAGGTTTAGCAGAGAGAGGAGGACTCACCCCAGACCATGACACCAAGATAACTTAAAGTGATACTTTACAACTTTTTCGTATTTTGAACTCATTTTCTTGAGCCAGCATGTGCCAAAATGACCCTTTACATGGTGAATGAAATGTCACTCAGACCCTCACCGCTCTGTGGCCAGAATACCACACTTGCAACTTCAGATTGCCGGTCAGGTCTGTTGGAGTTAGTAAAGCTGATATGCCTGGTTCTGCAGCCTAACCCCCGGGTTTCCACAGGAGCCATCAGGAGCACGTTACTGCAGCAGCACGTCTTGCTCACGTAAACTGCTGCCTGGCCCTTCCCACGAGACGCTAAGCAGCAGGGGAGCAGCTGTCACCGACAGAGCGCAAAGTCACACGAGTGACTTCGTCAGTAAACACAACAACAAGCAGGAGAAAACTACAACATGGCTCCAAAAGGTTTGTGTTTTATGTTCTGTCCGTTTTATAATTGCCAATACGGACCTGAAAAACAAAGGAGACCGCTAGCTAGGTGATAACTTCTCATGGGGCCGCACAGTTAGTAACTATTTTTAAAAGTAAAGCAACCGGAAGGCAGTACGTTTCTTTATTCTGAAAATCTCGGGAGCTTCGCTCCATTTCCGCGTCCGATTTCCTGTCTTTCCTTCCCCAAAAATGTTGAACTTGACCCGTTTCAGAGGCGTCGCACGTAGAAAATAGAACCGGCGCGTAAAGGCTGCGACATGCTGCTCCTGAGACGTGGCTGACTCGCACTGCTGACGACTGCTGACGGCTCCTGTGGAAAGCCGGGGTTAAGGTGCTTTTCCAGGAACACTACTCAGGGCAACTCGGACCGATGCAGTTCAGCCCGACCACGGTTTCCAAGGGCACGCTTTGGTATTTTCTCCCCTATTTTTAGTCCCTGCTCAATTGAGGTACCTGGCAAGGCTGAGTTGGGCCGGTATCGTGATTCTGGCCGCTGATTGGCTAGGGGCTTCATGGAGCTGGCGTGGGAACAAAACTGCTTTCAGATGGGCTGACTCAAACCACGCTGTACAGAGCTGTTTTAGGCTGAGTAGTGCTCCTGGGAAACCACCCTCAGTGTCTACATGAGTGATTCATCACTAAATTGAACAAATCAGCAGCAGCAGCTCCTAGATGTTACTACTGGGTATGGAATGGAATATGATTTAAAATATAACTCGAGCAAAAGTGTTGTTCTAACCTACAGAACCACCCAGGATAAAAGGCTTAATTTTCCTGTGTTTAAGTTGTCCAGCAACAGTCTTGCAGTCTGTGAACAGATAAAATATCTTGGACACTTTATCACAGCCAATATGAGCGACGATGATGATATTTACAGGCAGTGCTGCAAGCTATATGTGCAAGCAAACACCATTGCACGGACATTCAGCTGTTGTTCCACACCTGTTAAAGTGGCATTATTTAAAGCATACTGCACACCACTCTATACTGCACATCTGTGGTCATTCTATAAAAAGTCTAGCTTGCACAGGTTACAAGTAGCATACAATGATGCAACGAGAATCCTCCTCAAAACTCCCAGGGGAGGCAGTGCTAGTCAAACGTTTGTTTCTGTGAGCGTGTGCACATTTAAGGCACTTCTAAAAAATTTAATGTTCAAGTTTATGAGATGGCTGGAAGAGTCTTCCAATATAGTTGCACTCTCAAATCCCACTGTGAGCTGCTCTCGTTATATGTCTAGGCTGAGAATGCACTGGTTAAAATGTTTGGGTGGATTTATCTCAACTAGTTAGTTTTGTTGTCCCTTACCTCCACTGCAGTTATATCCTGTGATTTTATATAGGCTTTTATTGGTATTAATGTTAATTGGTATGCTTTCTTTTCTTGTGTTTTTCTTGTATCTTTTTCTTTTATCTGTATGTTTCTTTTAAAATGGACTTTAAGTCTGGCAATAAACATATTATAAATCAGCTGCGTTCATGATTTAAAACATGCAGGAGATGTGCTGGAAGCAGATTGCAGCTCCAGGTATGTCAGCTCAATATTTGTTTAAGTCCCAACAGAGCCAACTGCCAGTCTGGAGTTGAAAGTAGAACATTCTGGCCAAAGGGGTGCGATGTGTGCTGGGTGGCTGTTCATTAACCCTCTAAAACAGGAGTATTTGATTCCGGTCCTGGAGGGCCGGTATCCAGCAGGTTTTAGTGGTTTCTCTGCTCCAATATGTTTGATTCAGTGGTTTAGTCACCTGTGCAGCAGTTCAGGCTCTGCAGAAGCTTAACCCCGTAAATTTCCAGCGCAATGGGGTTTTGTCCCTCGGGCGGGACGCTGGAATGCTAAGGAGTTAATCGCCTGCTGGTTGAAATCAGGTGTGTCGAAACGGAGTTAAAACTAAAACGTGCTTGATACCGGCCCTCCAGGCTGGGAACTTCATACCACTGCTGTTAACGGCCATTTTAGCACACACTGGCTCAAGAAAATTTTAAAATATAAAAATTTCATATCATGGCTTTAAAATGTGTGTAGGACTCCGACATAGGGTTCAGACGTTTTGCTGCAACTGTAAACACAATTTTCTGTAATTATTGGATATGAAGTTGATTAAAATACAGCTAATCACGACGTACTAGCGGCATGAGCTGCCCTGTAAGACATCTTTTTAGTGACGTATGACAAACAGCTCTTCACTGTTTAGAAGAATTTAGATTTTTATGATGATTTATGACAAAATTCCTTAAAATGAATAACTGAACCTAGTTTATCTTTATGTAGATGGTAAAGTGTAGTGAAACAGCGTTAGTCTCAGTCGGCATAAGCAGCAGGGCCCTGCAGGGAATCGAACCCCGTCTCATTACTGAGAGTTCCGTTACCAGAGCCTTTTGCTTTGGGCGACCGGAGACGGTAAAGCAAAACCTGCATCAACACAGCATTTAATGTTGGAACATAAATTCTGTCTTGAAGCAGGAAAAAAGAAACCGTCAGACTAAAAAATTTTTTCTAATTAAATTCATTTTAGTATTTTATAAACGTTTTACAGATTTAGAGCCTCCTTTGACTTTTATGCTTTTAGTTAACTTCTCGTTCTTTTACGATGTTTATCCGTTCTTTAGTCGCGGTCAAACGCATCGTAATTTTGTTCTGCGGTGAATCTTAAAGTTATGTTGAATGTAAATAATCTGAGTCTTTATTGCTTTAATCATTTACATGTTTAGACTATATTTGATTAGCCTTTAATATTTTAGTATTTATTGTTTAACTTTTGTAAAGAGCTATTTTTAAACGCGTGCACATTTAAACACTAAAACCTTTGTTTGCTCCGTCTGTGTCAGAGCTCTGCTGTTCAGCTCCTTCCTGGTTCCTGCAGGACCACAAAGCCCAGAGAAGCTCAGTCCAGCAGGACGTGAGGACACAAACAGACGCGGAGAGCTCCTCCTAAACCTGGAATCAAACTTTTCTACAGATTATTTAGAACAGTTTCTTGTGACAGAACAGTTAGTGAAACAGAAAGGACATGATGAAGATGATGTTATCGTCCTTGTCTTTCATACGGATCAAAGATCACCCCAGCTTATGCTCATGTCACCAAGTAGACGTCCCATTTCTCACTAAGACCTGCTCTATCTGCTCTACCAGATTATCAGGAGCATCACTGTAGTTGTAGTTTTGCCTCCATCTTCCTGCCCTCCTTGGTCTCTTGTTTATCTTCTACCACCTCTCACCATCCATCTCAGGTGGGATCTTGTTTGCTCCGATGGCCTCTTGTGTTCCAGGCTTAAATATTTTAGTGAACGTTAGAATATCATGTACTAATATATATGCATGTGTGTGTGTGTGTGTGTGTGTTACGGACGCTGTCCGTTTTGTGGCCACAAGATGGCCTCAGCGCTCCTCCTGTTCTCCTGGCTCCAGCTGAGCCAGGTGTTGCTAATCTTTCAATCAGGGAGCTTCCTTTAAAAGGCAGCTCCCTCTGTCATTCGAGGAGGGAAGCTGTGCAGAGGCCTGAGCGTTAAAGCTGGTGATCCTCTTTTCCCTCCTAGAGCTGACTTATTAAGTCTTGTTGTGTAACCTGTGTGGTCTAGTTATTTTTCCTCGATTAGAGCTCGTTTACGTTTCTATTTAGTTTACTCGTTAAAGAGTTCAGCTCACCCCTTTGGTGGAGCCTCTTGCGTTCATCCTAGTCTTTCCCTTTTCCCGGTTTGGTCCCGGCGTTTTGTGTTTAGTAAAATATACCCAGAGTGGATGATCGTTTGTTTATTAGTATTTATTGTTAATTACCCAGTATTTGGAAGATTTTTGTGTTTGGTGTCTTAGTATTTGTTTCCTGCTCATTTCAGCAGCACTTTTAGTTAATAAACCTCCTTCAAGAGAGTAATCTTTGGTTGTCCTGTTTACACACCTTTTTCTTTACGCCCTCAAACACCATCATCTCCTAGACGAGCTGGGGGCCGTAAAAGTGTGTGTGTGTGTGTGTGTGTGTGTGTGTGTGTGTGTGTGTGTGTGTGTGTGTGTGTGTGTGTGTGTGTGTGTGTGTGTGTGTGTGTGTGTGTGTGTGTGTGTGTGTGTGTGTGTGTGTGTGTGTGTGTGTGTGTGTATGCATGATGCTAAACCAGACTGCCTGCTCCATCAGATGAAAAGGAAATCCTCTCAGAACCCAAATAAAATAGAAGATTTAGCAACCAGACACAGAAGCCCAGGTGAGACCGTCCACATCAGCATCTCCAGTTCTACCAGCTCTAAAAACACACTTCTTAAATAATAACACTAAACTCAGCCAAGGGATGAAGACGTCCTGGTGCCAGATGCTACCTAAGACCTCACCAGTTCAGCTGACTTGATAAAACACTTGGTGACTAAAACAAACATCTGGTGACCTGGTAAAAAACAGTCCTAGTGCAACAAGCTACCTGAGACAAACCTTTCCAGTCGACCAGTTCAAGAAAGAAAGAAATGATCTTCAGTGGCGCTGCACTGGAAGAAAAAGATATGTCTAGTCCGAGTCGGAGTCGTCCCATCTTGGTCTCTTCGGTGGGATGTACGGGAAGCGCTCTCCAGTCCTCTTCTGGCTGGATCCAAGGACTGAGGTAGAAGGAGTGGGTTCTTCTACATCCTGGACCTCTTCGGCGCTCCCGTGGGCAGGCCTGGGATCTTCTGGAAGCTCTTCCGGTGGGGCCGGAGGAGCTATCGCCAGCCAGAAGTCTTCTGGTGGTGGAAGCTGCTGGTCTTCATCGCTATCCAGAACTGAGCTACCATAACCGGAGTCCACACTAGAAGCCATAAAACCTTCTAAAGCTGAACAATCTGAGCTACTGTCAGTCTCCTCCAACTCCTCATCACTACTCAGACCCTCAATAGCAAACTCTGCCTCTACTGGAGGAGCCTGACCATGACCTACAAACACAACATCATCATCAGGAATGTGAAGGGCTGGGTACCTACCTTCATCTTCATCGAGAATCCGGATGACCTCAGGGACCCCTGCAGTCACGGGATGCTCCACGATGAAGATGCCTGTGAGGACAAAACAAGACACATTAAATCCACTTGTGTCATAAAACAGTTATGAACAAGCTACAATGACTTGTTTACAATACAAGAGATGTGTGTCTGCATCTGCATGTGTGCACAAGACACACTTTACTAATCTGGTTGTTTTTGGGGTTTAACAGGTTAAAACCGAGTTCTGCTTTTACTCAAAAAGTTTCCATTTTTAATTTATGTGATTGTTTATTATTTATGTTTCATGTTTATAGCTGATGTATTTCTAAAAAGATGTAATGTTTTACAGCTTGTAGACACAACACTGCTCAAATAAAGTTGTTTTAAAATGGGCTCTATAAAAATAAACAGAAGACTCATTAAACTGGTGAAAACTGTTTAAAATAGATTCAAACGGACAGAAATGCATTTATAAACCTGAGAACCAACTCAGAGAACACATCAAACTTTCTACTTGGATAAAACAGATGAAGTCCTTAAAGATCAAAGGTCTCTAGTTCACTCAGATTAATGGAAACAACTCATGTTCACCGATGCTAACAGGCTGAAGCTAAAGCTAGCTGTACGTTCTAGCATGTTCTACGTCATGATGTTTCATACCTGGTTCATCCGTTGCTATGGTCACGAAAACAACATGTTTTTGTTTGAATACAAAACATCTGATGTATTCAAACTGGAGATTACAAAAGCACAACGGCACTAAAAGTCCTCACTGCCATTACATAATTAGCTAAGTGACAGTTCGAAAACAGCTGCAGTAATAGCTTCTGTCCACCAGAGGGCTGAGAGACCTCTCGGGTGCACCTGCTGCAAAGAGACGGGTTAGGAATCTGTTGCACGCATGTGCGTGTATACGTCATAGAATTAGAACGTTGCTCGACTATAAAAGCTCATGGAATTTTTAAAAGTCTTTCTTTCGAACTTGCGCTAGAGCAGGCAGCACTTGGTCGAGAGAGTCTCTGGAGATTTGCTTCAAAAGTAGCCCTTGGACGAGCTTGGAGAACCTCTGCAGAGCAGAAATCGCTGAAGAAGTTTGTGGCTAGCTGAAGAAGACCCGAGAACCAACCTACCAGAGCGATGTTGGTCTTCAGGGAGGAGCACGGTAAGCTAACATCCGTTAAATTCTCCATCTGACTTATTTCATGTTTCCTAAAGGACAAACTACTGAAACATTATTATAATGTTAAATTTGTGTATTTGAGAGACCGAATGTGTGTTTTAAAATCACATTTGGTGTTTTACTGGTGAACAAGACCCCGAGATCTCCTCCACTTGAGGCAGGACCTCTCCACCGACCTGGAGTTGACAAACGCTCTTTTCCGATTGAGAACCGTGGTCTCAGACTTGGAGGTGCTGGTCCTCATCCCAGCCTCTTCACACTCGGCTGCAACCTCCCCAGCAAGAGCTGTAGGTCGGAGCCTGATGAAGCTGGGAGGACCACATCGTCCGCATAAAGCAGAGATGAGGGTGCGAGATCGACAGGCGGATTGGGGCAGCGTCTGCAGTGATGCGGCCGCTGAACCGGTCAGTTGTGGGGAAGAAGGAGCTGAGCCGGAAAGCAAGGCTCTCGGTTTACCAGTCAATCTACCGCCCAGTCCTCCCCTGTGGTCATGAGCTTTGTGTAATGACCGAAAGGACACGATCGCGGATACAAGCGTCTGAAATGAGTTTTCTCCGCGGGGTGGCTGGGTCAGCCTTAGGGATAGGGTGCGGAGCTCGGACATTCGGTAGAGACTCGGAATAGAGCCGCTGCTCCTCCATATCGAGGAGTCAGTTGAGGTGGTTTGGGCATCTTGTTAGAAGGCCTCCTGAACGCCTCCCTGGTGAGGTGTTTTGGGCATGTCCTGCTGGCAGGAGGCCCCCTGGACGGCCCAGGACACGATGGAGAAAGTACATATCCGAACTGGCCCAGGAACGCCTTGGGGTCCTGCCGGAGGAGCTGGTGGAGGTGGCCGGAAAGAGGACGGTGTGGAGCTCCCTAGTTGGGATGCTGCCCTCGCGACCCGGACAGGATAGCGGAAGAAGACGAGACGAGATTTGGTGTTTTATGGAGGTGAAACATGTTTTCTGTGGACAAGTGACGCTCAAATCCCCCTGGAACAGTTTGAACACATCAAATAGTTTTACTAGTTTTGTTCTGGCATGTCGGTTTCTTTTGTATTATTGATATAAAAGAGGATGGACAGCCGCGAGGTAAGTGAGCGCGAGGAGCGCCTGTTGGTTTTTGTCAGCTGGGCAAGCAAAATAAAAGCTGAATATGTGGTTCTTTTAGCGGGATAGAGACAAAAGGTTTCTCACATTAGCACCGACCTGTGACTCAACCTCATCACACAGCCTCAGCATCTTGAGAGTCCCAGCAGGTCGGTGGGATGACTATATCATACTAGAGAGGACCGTTAAAAGAAAACCACCAATTTGGTTTCAGCAAATCCATTTAGTTCAATTTTACATTGAAAATTTTAAAACTAATAAAATGACAAGTACGATTCTAAAAAAGAATGCTTCTATCAAAAACATGTTTTTTTCGTGACCATAGCAACGATGAACCAGGTATGAAACGTCATGACGTA
This sequence comes from Nothobranchius furzeri, assembly GCF_043380555.1. Classification (NCBI taxonomy): domain Eukaryota; kingdom Metazoa; phylum Chordata; class Actinopteri; order Cyprinodontiformes; family Nothobranchiidae; genus Nothobranchius; species Nothobranchius furzeri. The sequence goes on along the minus strand of NC_091745.1, from coordinate 61,471,121 downwards.
GAACATGCTAGAACGTACAGCTAGCTTTAGCTTCGGCCTGTTAGCATCGGTGAACATGAGTTGTTTCCATTAATCTGAGTGAACTAGAGACCTTTGATCTTTAAGGACTTCATCTGTTTTATCCAAGTAGAAAGTTTGATGTGTTCTCTGAGTTGGTTCTCGGGTTTATAAATGCATTTCTGTCCGTTTGAATCTATTTTAAACAGTTTTCACCAGTTTAATGAGTCTTCTGTTTATTTTTATAGAGCCCATTTTAAAACAACTTTATTTGAGCAGTGTTGTGTCTACAAGCTGTAAAACATTACATCTTTTTAGAAATACATCAGCTATAAACATGAAACATAAATAATAAACAATCACATAAATTAAAAATGGAAACTTTTTGAGTAAAAGCAGAACTCGGTTTTAACCTGTTAAACCCCAAAAACAACCAGATTAGTAAAGTGTGTCTTGTGCACACATGCAGATGCAGACACACATCTCTTGTATTGTAAACAAGTCATTGTAGCTTTTTCATAACTGTTTTATGACACAAGTGGATTTAATGTGTCTTGTTTTGTCCTCACAGGCATCTTCATCGTGGAGCGTCCCGTGACTGCAGGGGTCCCTGAGGACGTCATCCGGATTCTCGATGAAGATGAAGGTAGGTACCCAGCCCTTCACATTCCTGATGATGATGTGGTGTTTGTGGATCTTAGTCAGGCTCCTCCACAAGTGGTAGAGTTTGTTATTGAGGGTCTGAGTAGTGATGAGGAGTTGGAGGTAGAGTTTGCTTTTTTTGAGGGTCTGCGTAGAGATGAGGAGTCGGAGGAGACTGACATTAGCTCAGATCGGTCAGATTTAGGTTTTGGGCACCCAGCCCTTCACATTCCTGATGATGATGTGGTGTTTGTAGGTCATGGTCAGGCTCCTCCAGTAGAGGCAGAGTTTGCTATTGAGGGTCTGAGTAGTGATGAGGAGTTGGAGGAGACTGACAGTAGCTCAGATTGGTCAGCTTTAGAAGATTTTATGGCTTCTAGTGTGGACTCTGGTTATGGTAGCTCAGTTCTGGATAGCGATGAAGACCAGCAGTTTCCACCACCAGAAGACTTCTGGCTGGCGGTAGCTCCTCCGGCCCCGCCGGAAGAGCTTCCAGAAGATCCCAGGCCTGCCCACGGAAGCGCTGAAGAGGTCCAGGATGTAGAAGAACCCACTCCTTCTACCTCGGTCCTTGGATCCATCCAGAAGAGGACTGGAGAGCGCTTCCCGTACATCCCACCGAAGAGACCAAGATGGGACGACTCCGACTCGGACTAGAGATATTTTTTGTTCCAGTGCAGCACCACTGAAGATCATTTATTTCTTTCTTTCTTTCTTGAGCTGGTCGACTGGAAAGGTTTGTCTCAGGTAGCTTGTTGCACCAGGACTGTTTTTTACCAGGTCACCAGATGTTTGTTTTAGTCACCAAGTGTTTTATCAAGTCAGCTGAACTGGTGATGTCTTAGGTAGCATCTGGCACCAGGACGTCTTCATCCGTTGGCTGAGTTTAGTGTTTTATTATTTAAGAAGTGTGTTTTTGGAGCTGGTAGAACTGGAGATGCTGATGTGGACGGTTTCACCTGGGCTTCTGTGTCTGGTTGCTAAATCTTCTATTTTATTTGGGTCCTGAGAGGATTTCCTTTTCATCTGATGGAGCAGGCAGTCTGGTTTAGCATCATACACACACACACACACACACACATGCATATATATTAGTACATGATATTCTAACGTTCACTAAAAGATTTAAGCCTGGAACACAAGAGGCCATTGGAGCAAACAAGATCCCACCTGAGATGGATGGTGAGAGGTGGTAGAAGATAAACAAGAGACCAAGGAGGGCAGGAAGATGGAGGCAAAACTACAACTACAGTGATGCTCCTGATAATCTGGTAGAGCAGATAGAGCAGGTCTTAGTGAGAAATGGGACGTCTACTTGGTGACATGAGCATAAGCTGGGGTGATCTTTGATCCGTATGAAAGACAAGGACGATAACATCATCTTCATCAGGTCCTTTCTGTTTCACTAACTGTTCTGTCACAAGAAACTGTTCTAAATAATCTGTAGAAAAGTTTGATTCCAGGTTTAGGAGGAGCTCTCCGCGTCTGTTTGTGTCCTCACGTCCTGCTGGACTGAGCTTCTCTGGGCTTTGTGGTCCTGCAGGAACCAGGAAGGAGCTGAACAGCAGAGCTCTGACACAGACGGAGCAAACAAAGGTTTTAGTGTTTAAATGTGCACGCGTTTAAAAATAGCTCTTTACAAAAGTTAAACAATAAATACTTAAATATTAAAGGCTAATAAAATATAGTCTAAACATGTAAATGATTAACTCTTTCACTGCCAGCCGTTTCCTGATCACTAACGGCCTTCGCTGCCAGCGTTTCTCACCGTTTTTACTGTTTTTTTTTAAGAGTCACAGAACGTTGCGCGCTAGCATGATGTCGACGCCAAAAACACCAAAACAAAGAGGAGACTCACCTCTTACATCAGGAAGAAGCTGCGTGTTTCGAGCGTTATCCGTTCTTTCATAATCCGTTGTCGAATTGTGATCGGCAGATGCTTTTCCGGTTCGCACCTCACTTTTTTTACAGGAACGGCCCAAAACGATCTCCAAACACATGGATGTGTTGCTTCCTGATCATGTGATCTGTGACATATGCGGATGAAGATCGACTTCAGGGCTGAGATGTTTGTTCTCTCAGCGCGGCGACTCGTTCCGATGCTCAAACAGTAAAAAAAATGCAAATGACAACTTTAGTCGTCATTGGCAGTGAATGAATTAAAGCAATGAAGACTCAGATTATTTACATTCAACATAACTTTAAGATTCACCGCAGAACAAAAATACGATGCTTTTGACCGCGGCTAAAGAACGAATAAACATCGTAAAAGAACGAGAAGTAAACGAAAAGCATAAAAGTCAAAGGAGGCTCTAAATCTGTAAAACGTTTATAAAATACTAAAATGAATTTAATTAGAAATAATTTTTTAGTCTGACGGTTTCTTTTTTCCTGCTTCAAGACAGAATTTATGTTCCAACATTAAATGCTGTGTTGATGCAGGTTTTGCTTTACCGTCTCCGGTCGCCCAAAGCAAAAGGCTCTGGTAACGGAACTCTCAGTAATGAGACGGGGTTCGATTCCCTGCAGGGCCCTGCTGCTTATGCCGACTGAGACTAACGCTGTTTCACTACACTTTACCATCTACATAAAGATAAACTAGGTTCAGTTATTCATTTTAAGGAATTTTGTCATAAATCATCATAAAAATCTAAATTCTTCTAAACAGTGAAGAGCTGTTTGTCATACGTCACTAAAAAGATGTCTTACAGGGCAGCTCATGCCGCTAGTACGTCGTGATTAGCTGTATTTTAATCAACTTCATATTCAATAATTACAGAAAATTGTGTTTACAGTTGCATCAAAACGTCTGAACCCTATGTCGGAGTCCTACACACATTTTAAAGCCATGATATGAAATTTTTATATTTTAAAATTTTCTTGAGCCAGTGTGTGCTAAAATGGCCGTTAACAGCAGTGGTATGAAGTTCCCAGCCTGGAGGGCCGGTATCAAGCACGTTTTAGTTTTAACTCCGTTTCGACACACCTGATTTCAACCAGCAGGCGATTAACTCCTTAGCATTCCAGCGTCCCGCCCGAGGGACAAAACCCCATTGCGCTGGAAATTTACGGGGTTAAGCTTCTGCAGAGCCTGAACTGCTGCACAGGTGATTAAACCACTGAATCAAGCATACTGGAGCAGAGAAACCACTAAAACGTGCTGGATACCGGCCCTCCAGGACCGGAATCAAATACTCCTGTTTTAGAGGGTTAATGAACAGCCACCCAGCACACATCGCACCCCTTTGGCCAGAATGTTCTACTTTCAACTCCAGACTGGCAGTTGGCTCTGTTGGGACTTAAACAAATATTGAGCTGACATACCTGGAGCTGCAGTCTGCTTCCAGCACATCTCCTGCATGTTTTAAATCATGAACGCAGCTGATTTATAATATGTTTATTGCCAGACTTAAAGTCCATTTTAAAAGAAACATACAGATAAAAGAAAAAGATACAAGAAAAACACAAGAAAAGAAAGCATACCAATTAACATTAATACCAATAAAAGCCTATATAAAATCACAGGATATAACTGCAGTGGAGGTAAGGGACAACAAAACTAACTAGTTGAGATAAATCCACCCAAACATTTTAACCAGTGCATTCTCAGCCTAGACATATAACGAGAGCAGCTCACAGTGGGATTTGAGAGTGCAACTACATTGGAAGACTCTTCCAGCCGTCTCATAAACTTGAACATTAAATTTTTTAGAAGTGCCTTAAATGTGCACACGCTCACAGAAACAAACGTTTGACTAGCACTGCCTCCCCTGGGAGTTTTGAGGAGGATTCTCGTTGCATCATTGTATGCTACTTGTAACCTGTGCAAGCTAGACTTTTTATAGAATGACCACAGATGTGCAGTATAGAGTGGTGTGCAGTATGCTTTAAATAATGCCACTTTAACAGGTGTGGAACAACAGCTGAATGTGCGTGCAATGGTGTTTGCTTGCACATATAGCTTGCAGCACTGCCTGTAAATATCATCATCGTCGCTCATATTGGCTGTGATAAAGTGTCCAAGATATTTTATCTGTTCACAGACTGCAAGACTGTTGCTGGACAACTTAAACACAGGAAAATTAAGCCTTTTATCCTGGGTGGTTCTGTAGGTTAGAACAACACTTTTGCTCGAGTTATATTTTAAATCATATTCCATTCCATACCCAGTAGTAACATCTAGGAGCTGCTGCTGCTGATTTGTTCAATTTAGTGATGAATCACTCGTGTAGACACTGAGGGTGGTTTCCCAGGAGCACTACTCAGCCTAAAACAGCTCTGTACAGCGTGGTTTGAGTCAGCCCATCTGAAAGCAGTTTTGTTCCCACGCCAGCTCCATGAAGCCCCTAGCCAATCAGCGGCCAGAATCACGATACCGGCCCAACTCAGCCTTGCCAGGTACCTCAATTGAGCAGGGACTAAAAATAGGGGAGAAAATACCAAAGCGTGCCCTTGGAAACCGTGGTCGGGCTGAACTGCATCGGTCCGAGTTGCCCTGAGTAGTGTTCCTGGAAAAGCACCTTAAGGCTGCAGAACCAGGCATATCAGCTCTACTAACTCCAACAGACCTGACCGGCAATCTGAAGTTGCAAGTGTGGTATTCTGGCCAAAGAGCGGTGAGGGTCTGAGTGACATTTCATTCACCATGTAAAGGGTCATTTTGGCACATACTGGCTCAAGAAAATGAGTTCAAAATACGAAAAAGTTGTAAAGTATCACTTTAAGTTATCTTGGTGTCATGGTCTGGGGTGAGTCCTCCTCTCTCTGCTAAACCTTCTCTGAGCTTCTCCTGCAGGTGGGCGTGTCAAGGAGTGGACCAGCTGCAGCCCATCTGCTCATCAGCTGGCCAGGGACATATAAGCTGCTGGGAGACATCTTTATTCGCTGGATGATTAACTCAACTTTGGTATCTACGACTCCCGAGCCTGATTACTGAGTAATCCGAATAGATATCGTCCAAGTCGTACTTCTAGCCAGATTGCTGGTTCCTGTGTGTTTTTCCAAGCTTGCCTGATTTTTGTAAGCTGCCTCTTCTCCAGATTTCTACCACCACCTTTCACACCGTCCTGCAACCTACCGGACCAGTCCCGCTGTCTCCCAGCCGCTCCCTGGCTGTCCGCTCCATACTGACCTTACCTTACCGGATCCTGCTCCCTATTCCGTGCTCAGCTCCTCCAGTCCTCCAGCAACCTGGAAACCCAGTCTCCTGTGATCCAGCGTGTGTCTCTGTCTCCCACTCCTCACGGACTACCCCCCCAGAACAACTCTTCTCTGGTTTCCCCTGGATCACAAACTGTAAGTCTCGACCTGTACCTCATTTGTCCGGATCCTCAACATCCACTAACTCTTCCCCCGTCTCTAGATAACCCCCCGGAGCCCCAGCTGGATTTTCCTGCTGCGCTTTTAGTTCACGTTTTATAAACTTTCTTTTTTATACCATACTCAGACTCTGTGAATGATTCTGCATGTGGTGGGTCAGACACCTTCCCCCCTAACATGACACTTGGTTGGACAAGTTTTTGTTTATATTTATACATTGTTTTCATTTTGTTCTCAATTCTCTCAACTACTTAGCTTTAGTAGGAGGATGTTTTATCTCAACAAGCTTTATTCTGTAAGTGAATAAATATATGGGTGCATATAGGACACACCCAAAGTCTTTTCTGGATTTGAATCATTTGGATGTGATACACTGATTTAACTATAACGCTGTTGGCAGACAAAGCAGAAATGTGATCAGTAATTCTCAGTTTTTACTGTGATAAAAGCTGAGCCAATCAGGGGATGGGTGGGCGTGTCTAGCAGCAACTTTAACGAGCCCCCAATGAAACGACTCATTCTGAAAGGTACTGAAAATGTCAAAGAGCTGGTGAGATTGCATTTTCCTGTTTTGTATAGACCACAAAATTGTTCTATAGACCACAAAATTGTTCTAACTTTAAAAATATAGTCGCAACACGTCCCCTTTAACATGTGCTTTTGTAGCAGGAAGTCCTAGTTTACAGTTCTCCAATCAGCCCCAAGACAAAATGCACATTGCCGTACATGAAGCATTAAAAAGGCAATGCGAGGTTTAATTTATACATTTATTCTAATCACAACTGTACAGGAATGTATCGTCACAGCAGAAACGCAACCTAAACCTGACCGTGGAACAACAGCCGTCACAACACATCCAGAACTCCAACAGAAATGTACAGGCTCAGATCATTTCAACTCAACATTTAGATTCCTCTTGATTATCATCATAGTTATTATTATTCACATAGAACTATCTGTCTTTCAAATATCTTTGTTTTAAAGAGCATAAAACAAAGACGGTGGCTGATCCACCGTCTTGGCTTAAATGAAGGGAAAACACTGAAAACTGGGGGCGTCGGGAGGAGTGAAGCCAACTTATTATAGCTTATCAGATTTTTCTGTTATTTTATGTATTTATATTAGCTCATACAAGGCTTTGCAGTAGTTACAGAAGGTTGCAGACATTTGGGGGTTAACTTTTAGGGTTAAATCACTCGGACATCCCTGACACAAAGGGGCGTTGACAAAGAAATCATGAAGCTGTTAAACAACAGGAATAGATAAATACGAAGGCACGGAGATTTGCAGAATAAACACCAAATTTAGAAATAATGGTGATAAAAGAGGAAGACGAGAAGGAGGTTAAGTTGATTAAAGGCAATTTTACTAACCAAACACTAGAGGGCGCTTTAGGAGCGCCTGTTTTAATGTTGATTGGATGGGCTATATAAAGCCTCGAAATGTGAAGAAATATATTTTTGAAATCACTGTTGTGCCCAGTAGCGGTTTTAGGCACGGGCAGACAGGGCAGTTGCCCGGGGCGGCATTTTTTCATGACACAAAAGGGGCGCTGAGTAAAAAAATAAAAGAAATCTGCGCCGCACCGAGGTGTTCTATTATCTGTCATATCACAGTGTCTGGATTGGAAACGGCAAGTTGGCGCCCCCTGCAGCTGCAGGCGCTCCTGCTGACTGAGAATGTTCACGTGTACCGTGCATGTATGAAGAAGAGGAAGGGGAGGGGTGCAGCGGGGGAATTCACCTCTGGTTCTTTTCCAAATGAAATGAGTGGGTAGAGGCTGAATCAACTGTAACATGGCTATAGTCAATCACATCTTGATGTTCTTCTATTTAACGCACATTTCATTCATAATATCATAAACACAGGCCTATCATTCTTTCAGGTTTTTCTGAATTGTGTGAAATGACCAAATAAAAAAGGAAAAACAAAATGATTTTGTGGTCACCCCCCCCCCCCCCCCCCCCCCCCATCAAGGACAAATTGTTTTGTCCTGACTAAAGGAAACTTATTGAGTCAAGAGCCAAACAGAAGAGATGAATATAAAAAGGCTAAAACCACCAGGTGCCCGATTCAGGAAAAAAAAATAAAAAAGAGGAGAAAGATAAAGGTATGTACGCTCTCATGATGCATGTTTTCAATTTTTTGAACCAGTTAACTGGGGTTTTAACGGTTAAATTCGGTCAACTATTTGCTAACAGAGCTAATAGGGCTGAAATATTGAAACGAATATTCAAATGGTTTGAAAAAATTCCTTGAATCGTTTTTTACTGATTCAAACTAGGATTTGTTAAATGCTTGCTGTGGCCTGTGGCCTGCCTGAACAACAACAAACACATGTTGATCATGTTCACATAATAATAAATAAAACAACTCTACAAGCAAACAAAGCTACTTCTGTCTCTGCTTCTCCGTCTCCTATCTCTTCCTCTCTGTGTCAGATTTTTAGTTACTCCTCTGCCTCCTTTAGCGATAATGGTACGTGTAATAAATGTAGCATTTTTGTAGCATTGGAGGCGAGGGTGTCGGAATTGGAGTCCCGGCTCTGCGCTGTTGAAAAGCCCGTAAACAGCCGTAGCTACTTAGCTAGCGCGGGGCTAACTAGCTCAGAACCATCCCGTAGCGACCCTCCAGCAGAACCCAAGCAGCCGGGACCTCAGGCCGGCTGGGTGACGGTACGCAGGAAGCATAGAACTCAGCCCGTGGGCCACCACCAACCCGTCCACGTTTCTAATAGATTTTCCCCGCTCAGTGACGCACCCACTGACAAGCCGACTCTGATCATTGGCAGCTCCATAGTCAGAAACGTGGCATTAGAGACTCCAGCAACCATAGTTAAATGTTTACCTGGGGCCAGAGCGGGCGACATTAAATCTTATCTGAAACTGCTGGCTAAGGATAAGCGTAAATACAGTAAGATTTTTATCCACGCTGGCGGTAACGACACCCGGTTACGCCAATCAGAGGTCAGTAAAATTAATGTTGCTTCGGTGTGCAAGTTTGCCAAAACAATGTCGGACTTCGTAATTTTCTCTGGCCCCCTGCCTGATCGGACCAGTGACGTCATGTTTAGCCGCACGCTGTCCTTCAACCGCTGGCTGTCTAGGTGGTGTCCTGAAAACAATGTGGGCTACATTGAAAATTGGAAAACTTTTTGGGGAAAACCTGGTCTGATGCGGGGAGACGGCATCCATCCCTCTTTCGATGGAGCAGCTCTTCTTTCTAGGAACATGGCCAGTTTTATTAGTCCTCCATGACTACCCAGGGTCCAGACCAGGAAGCAGAGTCGTAGTTTAACCCACCCCTCTGCAGCTTCTGTACTGTTACCCACCCACTACCCCATAGAGACAGTGTCCTGCCCACGGCCAAAATCACACAGATTGAATATCAGGCTTAATAAAGCAAATCATGGAAATCTCATAAATATTAGAACAAATTCAACCGAGCAGAAAACTAGAAAAATTAAATGTGGGTTGTTGAACATTAGATCCATTTTTTCTAAGACTTTGTTGGTTAATGACTTGATTTGTGATAATCAGATCTCTTTGCTCTCTCTCACAGAATCCTGGCTGCAGCAAGAGGACTATGTTAGCTTAAACGAGTTGACTCCTTCAAATTATTTAAATCATCATATTGCTCGAAGTACAGGGCGAGGAGGAGGGGTAGCAACCATTTTTCATTCGGACTTATTAATCAGTCCCTTACCAATTAATAGCTACAGTTCGTTCGAACATCTTATTCTTAGTTTTCCTAATCCAGATTGCAAAACTGTAAAACCACTCTTGTTTGTAGTTTTATATCGTCCACCAGGCCCTTACTCTGAGTTTTTGGATCAGATCTCTGATCTTTTATCTGTTTGGTGCTACATACTGATAAGGTCATTGTAGTGGGGTGTAACAGACGCTGTCTATTTTGGTGGCCACAAGGTGGCCTCATCACTACATCTTGCTCTCCTGGCTCTAACGGAGCCAGGTGCAGCTCATTTCAATCAGTGCGCTCCCTGTTAAAAGGCAGCTCCTTCTGATATTCGAGGAGGGAAGCTTAGAAGAGGCCTGGTGTTAGAGCGAGTGTTCCTCTTTTTCCTTCCTAGAAAACCTGACGTTAAAGTCTCGTTTGATACCTATGTGGTTAGATTATCCTTCCTCGAAATATCAAGCTTGGTTGTGTTTCACTAGCATACTCGTAAAAGAGTTCAGCTCACCCTTTTGGTGGAGTTTTTGGTGTTCCTCCAAATTCCTTCCTTTTACCCGGTTTAGTCCCGGCGCTTTGTGTTTAGTTGTTTGTTATTTACCCACGTGTTGGATGACCTCTTTGTTTATTAATCTTAGTGTTGTTTGCCCAATGTAACCGGGTCACCTTAGTTCCCGGAAGTAATTCTGGTTGTACGTGTCATGCCGCTGACACAGGAGAGGCCAGGTGTGTAGTTAGAGGGCTGCTATAATTAGGGCAGCTGGGGTCTAGCCGCAAAAGCCGAAAGCCTCGCTTTGGGTGCAGACGTGGGTGTAGCTAAGTGGTGAGTGATCTGGCTTTGCTTTAGTTTAAAGGTTTTTTCCTTAATCGGTTTCTCTTTATGAAATGTGAGCAGGACTGAGGGGTGAACAACCGGGAATTTACATTGGCAAGCGGTTGGCCGATGAGGTACTGGTTTACAACATTCATAGCATTTTTTGTGCTTCGTTAGAATAGGACTAACAATGCGTGTTTTGTTCACAGATCTTAGCCTGCTACTGTTTTTCCAGTTCTTTTTATTAAACCTTTTCCAGCTCTTTTATTAAACCCTTTTTCCGGTTCTATTTTATCAATAGTCGTCTTCTCTAGAGGGGAAAGGAAGGAACACTTTTATGAGACTGGTGGTTAACATTGAGGACAGTGCTGTCTCTGGGAGGGTGTCACGACGTGCTGCGGAGTGGAGCGGAGATAAGGCGAGGATCCAGACCGGGGAGGAAGCAGGCAGACAGGTAGAATTAACTTCACAGGTTTATTAGGACGCACTCTGACAATGAAACAATGACTCCACACAGGACACAAAACAGACAGGGTTTAAATAGAGGAGGACCGGGAGCTAAGGTGATTGGGAAACAAGAGGCAGGTGGGGGTAATTAACGAGACAGAGCTGAACTAAACAGGGAGACAGGACAGGGTGTGACAGTACCCCCCCCCTCCCCCCCCCCTCAAAGGGCGGAACCCAGACACCCACAGGAACAAGGAGCAGGGCGGGAGGAGGGGGACCCGGAGGGAGGGCCCAGAGGAACCGAGGGACCGATGGAGAGGCGGCAGGGAACAGCAGAGTCCGGGGGCCTGCGGCAGATGAGGCGACGGGCCCATGGAGGCCGGCGCCTGCGGCAGATGAGGAGGCGACGGGCCCTTGGAGGCCGGCGCCTGCGGCAGAAGAGGAGGCGACGGGCCCATGGAGGCCGGTGCCTGCGGCAGATGAGGAGGCGACGGGCCCATGGAGGCCGGTGCCTGCGGCAGAAGAGGAGGCAATGGGCCCTTGGAGGCTGGCGCCTGCGGCAGAAGAGGAGGCGACGGGCCCTTGGAGGCCGGCGCCAGCGGCAGAGGAGGAGACGAGGACGGACCCTTGAGGGTCTGCGTCCATGATAGAGGAGCTCTGCAGGCTGGGCCGGTGACAAAGTCTCTGCAGGCTGGGCCGGTGACAAAGTCTCTGCAGGCTGGGCCGGAGCGGCCCTCAAAACCACCATCGGAACCGGAAACCGTGGAGACGCCCGGCTGGACGGAGTGTCGACCTCTTGAGTGCAGAGAGCATCCCCAGATGAGGCGACTTCAGACGAGGCGACATCGTCAGACGAGGCGACATCGTCAGACGAGGCGACGTCGTCAGACGAGCCGACTTCAGACGAGGCGACGTCATCAGACGAGCCAACTTCAGAGACGGCGACGTCATCAGACGAGCCGACTTCAGAGGCGACTACGTCATCAGACGAGCCGACTTCAGAAGAGGAGGCGACGTCATCAGAGGAGGAGGCCACGTCATCAGACGGGCCGACTTCGGAGGAGGAGGCCACATCAGACGAGCCGACTTCAGAGGCGACGTCATCAGACGAGCCGACTTCAGAGGCGACGTCATCAGACGAGCCGACTTCAGAGGAGGAGGCGACGTCATCAGACGAGCCGACTTCAGAGGAGGAGGCAACGTCATCAGACGAGCCGACTTCAGAGGAGGAGGCGACGTCATCAGAGGAGCCGACTTCAGAGGAGGAGGTGACGTCATCAGAGGAGGAGGCCACGTCATCAGACGAGCCGACTTCAGAGGAGGAGGCAACGTCATCAGAGGAGGAGGCCACGTCATCAGAGGAGGAGGCCACGTCATCAGACAGGCCGACTTCGGAGGACACGCCTTCGGACACGTCGACTTCAGAGGAGGCGCCTTCGGACACGTCGACTTCAGAACAGGCGCCTTCGGACACGTCGACTTCAGAACAGGAACGGGCGTCGACTTCCCTTGACTTCTTGTCCGAGGGCGTCGGCTTCGGGTCCGGGGGCGTCGACTTCTGGTCCTTCGGTTTTCGGACGGTCGACCTCTGGACCGGAACCGGAACCGTCTGCTTCGGGCCCGGAGGAGTCAGCTTCTGGTCCCTCGACTTCTGAACCGCCGAGTTTTGGTCCGGATCCGGTACCGTCTGCTTTTGGGTCGGTAGCAGGGCCGCTGCTAGGAGAGCTTGGAGCGATGAGGAGAGGCGGGAGGTCAGCTTGTCCAACTCTAGCTCCCTGAGGCTGAGCGCCCAACGGAGCTGGGCCAGCTCAGTCCGCTGACCAGCGAGCTCCGCTGGGTGAATCCTGCGCTCGCTCCTCTGGCCCAGAGACGAGGAGTATAGAGCATCCAGGTGAGACTCCTGGCGGCTGAGGAGCTCGCGGAACCGGTCGAGCTCCGCCCGTTGCTCTATCAGCCGGGCTGCGATTGCTGCTCCTTCCTCTGCAACCGACGGAGGCTCCGGTTCGGCAGGAGACGGGACTGGTGGTCTGGCCGGGGGCGTGTCCGAACTGCCACGCCGGGCACGGCCAGCGGCGGGCTCGAAGCTCCGTCCAGAAGCGCAGGGCTGCGGTGGCTTCCGGCGTCTCTCCCCACGCCGTGGACCGACTCCGGGGGAACAGATCGCCAGCCTCGTGCCCCCATAGCTGGAGCGATCTGGCAGCGGCTCCCAGTCCAAACATGCCTCCGGTTCCGGGAGGACAGGGAGGAACGCCGCGGCCGAAGGTCGGCGATGCCGGCGGCGGCGGCGAGGCGGAGCTGGGGCTGGAGACGGAGAAGCCGGCTGGTGGGTCGGGGTAAGCCACTGGAGCAGATTCTCCCAAGGCAGAATCTCCCGGCTGGATCCATCAACGGGTTCGGGTGGAGTCATTCTGTCACGACGTGCTGCGGAGTGGAGCGGAGATAAGGCGAGGATCCAGACCGGGGAGGAAGCAGGCAGACAGGTAGAATTAACTTCACAGGTTTATTAGGACGCACGCTGACAATGAAACAATGACTCCACACAGGACACAAAACAGACAGGTATGGCGTCAGAGGCGTGCCACAACACGTGCACGCGGATTGGGTCCACATCGCGCGTGTGAACGGGACTCGCGAGTGAAAATATACATAGCGAGAGGTCATTTGTGCACTGAGAGGGAGCAAACTGTGTCTGTGTGCGCACAAGTATGTGCACAAGTGACAAACCTGCGTGCGCGCGTTGCCAACGAGCACACGGCAGAGGAAAACGTGCGCGCGCGGCAGCCTCTCTGCGCGCTCGGCAGCCTCTCTGCGCGCTCGGTTTCTGACTCTGCTCGCTCGGCTGTAAGGGGTTTTGGCACTCTGGAGGCGTGGCCTGTGGCAGATCTTCTCTGTCCTCTGATTGGTTAGTTTACCCCACACTTTACCCTCTACCTATCTATATAAAGAAATCTGATATTCAGTAGTTGTTGTCATAGCTCAGCTGGTAGAGCTGGTGACTCTCCCCCCGGAGGATCCAGGTTCGAGTATGGGCAAGGCAAATAGAGTAGATGTTGTGTAATTTTTTCCTAATTCCTGTGATATTATTTTACAGTTGTGACCGTTCAACTGTCATTAAACGTCCGAATGTTTGCTGGGCAGTGTTTTAAAAAGTGCACATAAGCTAGATGATTTTAACCATATAAAATTAATATTTTTTGTGATACTGGAAAAATACATACTGAAATAAAACTACTGATTGAAAACTTTATGACTGTGGTTGTATAATATATGACTCACTAATACACTGCAAAGGCCCTTAGAGTGGGGCTTCCAGAGAGAAAGAGAGAGAATTTGTATTCTGTCAAAGTAGTAATATTACTTCAGCCACTCTTGAGAGGAGACTCCAGGTAAAAATAGACTTGTGGGTGTAGGTATGTTCAAGTTTAAAAAGTTCTTGCCTCATTAATGTATTGTTTATTTTTTTCAGCATTTAATTGACAAATTATCCTTTCAAATAATTAATTGATGAGTTACATAATTGTCCATTTAGAATTGTTGAATGGACTGAGTCAAGTTTGGTGCACTTTATATATTTCAAAACATGTTTTTTTATTTATTTTAATGATTCAAATAAATAATTTAAATGTTAATTTAATGAAATATTTCTATTTTTTCATTACCTCACCCTTGTTTTGACAAAAACGGGACCTTGCTGGATAATATCATGGAGAAACTATTTGTTCACAGTACTTGGCTCAGTGAGGATCTGTATACCAAAGGAGGAGATACTCAGAAATCTGTCTGCAGATTGTTACAACCCAGACTGGAAGTGGTGGGCTGTAATAAGAAAGGAGACCAAACAGAGGAGTGGGGGTTCAACAACTGATTTATTTAACCAAAGTAAGGATTTACTAAAGCAAGTTAGTGAACAGAAAATGGCCATCTCAAGGTTTTACTCGGATGTCCCTCAGCAGGGTGAAGCACTGTTGAAGGTCATCTGAATGAAAGCTTGATATGCAGCTTCTTTATGAAAGTGTGTAAATATACAGTGTGGTTGCCGTACATATGTTGAGGTTCTCAGACATCAGGCGTCTTTGCCCAGGCCTTCACTAGTGGGCTATTTTAAAAGTTGGTAAGGAGAAAAACCACAGCATATAGCTGATTGTTTACAAATGCAAGGAGGGGAATAACAATCAAAAAGCTTGTGTTCTTGGACCAGATGAATGGAGTGCTCCACATGCACTCAGACATGTTATGGCTTCTGTTTCTATAACTTCACATGCAGACATTTGAGTTTTGCCAGAAAGGAAAGGACTAACCTGGGAATCTGGTGTGTTGAAAATGCTACAACTAGAGATGGTAATCATGGTAGACAGGGGTTTCTTCATTGATGACAATGTGCCCTGCAAAGTGTACAGGCCAGCTTTCCTTTCTGGCAAACCTCAAATGTCTGCATGTGAAGTTATAGAAACAGAAGCCATAACATGTCTGAGAGTGCATGTGGAGCGCTCCATTCATCTAGAACAGCTGAAAAAGAAAAAGAGATATTAAGGGTGGTGTGTGTCAGCCTTCAGAAAGATGCTGATCAACTAGCTGAACAGGCAGAAAACAAACCGAGCACGCTCATGGCTCAAATGATAACAAAATCTAATACTCTAAGGAAGAGATACAGGGACAAATGCAATGAACTGACAGATGTTGAGTCAGAGCTGGAATCAAAAACTAGTGAGCTAAGGCACATGCATTAATCCTGTTGTGTGTGAAAAAAATGCTGTAGCATGTTCAATAACATGTAACTTTCCATGCAACTATGTATTTGCTATGTTCCAGGCATACATTTTTTTGTTGTTTATCTCAGGGTACATTATAATACATTGAATTCTCAGAGGATTTTTTTATGTACATATATATCCGTGGATTCTCATGTGTGTTTGTTTATGGCATTAAAAAGGTTAAAAATGGCATTAGAATGGCATTAAAAAGCATTAAATTTGTTTTGCTGATTTCTGCAGAAACCCTGGATAAAGAAAGTCACTCATCCTGCCGGAAAGATTACACACGAGTGTAAGGTGTATGGAGCTTTCAGTGAACTATTTTCAGTTGGTGAAAAAAAAAATCATGAATGAAAGAATTTGGAAAATCAACAGTTCATAATTGTTTTTAAGAATAAAAACAACAGGTTTTTTTCAGTCATTCTTGTGAAATTGATATTACTAATATTATTTGAAACACATGATCAAAATACAGTTCAACCCCAATAAAAAACATAAGAGATGTTTGATGCTTTTGGTGCTAAACTTTGGATCCATGACAGGTGGTCACTAGACTTTTAAAACCAGTCTAGAGCAGTTTCCGTTTTTATCTGCATGGCACAGCATGATGGTTGTTCCTGTCCTCCAGGTAAAGGCACAGTTGAAAGGAACACAAGGAAATCATGGATGGATTGGATGATTTTACAGTATCGATTCTAAATGGTATGTCAACCTTGTGTTTCAAAATATATTCATCTGTGTAAACTGCTGAGTAACTGGATTGTTTATGCTCACAGTTGTTTAATTTAACTATGTTCTGTAATCCTTATTCACATAGATTCTGAGATTGGAGATTCTCCTATGTTTTTTAAATGTTTGTTATGTTTTTTTAGCTGACAAGGATAGTCGAGTAACGCAGGCCAGGCATTACAAGACTCTGCAGGCAATGTATAAGAAGCCAAAGCCCAACCAAAACGCTGTCCGGCAAATCCTTGACCTTGAGTTTCAATCAAGACGAGCCTTCATTGACAGTGATGTTCTGAAAGAAGAGGAAAGAGCCGGAAAGATTCTCGAGGCATACCCATGTTTCAAGGAGCTTCACAATGTAAGTGGCTTATTTTTTATTGTTTCTTCCCCATAAAGCAAGCATATACTTTTTTGTTTCTTTC
The DNA here is from genome assembly GCF_043380555.1 of Nothobranchius furzeri. Taxonomy (NCBI): domain Eukaryota; kingdom Metazoa; phylum Chordata; class Actinopteri; order Cyprinodontiformes; family Nothobranchiidae; genus Nothobranchius; species Nothobranchius furzeri. The sequence goes on along the minus strand of NC_091745.1, from coordinate 61,454,313 downwards.
ACTATAGGTGATGGACGAGCTGAGGCGCATCCTGGATAAAGGCAACTGCACATTCCTGACAGAATTAAAGAAGCGATGGGATGACTTCTGCTCCACGGTTCAGTTTTACGGTGTTTGGAAGAAGGTGTTGAAGCCACCCATGAACCTGGATGAAGGTTAGTCATTGTGCTGTCATCCACACACCATGTAACTGTTGCTACAGATATAAGTATGATTATCGTTATGTATATTGTTAACACTGATGAAACTGGAATAATTGTACCATATTGGTTAGAATGTCAGATGACCCCTCTTTAATAAAGTATATAGTTAAATATTTCTTAAGCTGAGGAGACCAAACTTTCTCAGAGAAAAAGATGATAGCTGGGGTGCACTGTCACATCCACTCCTGCCGGAACCAACCGGACTCCACCTCCCATCAGGCCAGGAGTCGAACCTACTGCTCCCGTCAGAAGCCAAATTTCCCACTCCTCTCGGAAGCACACACCTGGAGCAGCTGGCTTTTTCCTGCCTCCCGCTCCAACTCCAGCCGTGGGGTAATTCACCGTCTGTGACAGCATGACTGAGCCCTGTCACGGATGGTGACTTACCCCACGGCTGGAGTCGATGGAGCGGGAGGCAGGAAGAAGCTGGCTGCTCCAGGTGTGGGTGGAGTGTGCTCCAGAGAGGAGCAGGAGGTTCGGCTCCGGATCGGAGCAAGGAGTTTAGAGTCTGTTAAGGTAAAAGAGGCTCTAGTCTTGAGCTTGAAGAACCCTCGATGACTGACGGCGTCTGGAAGAATGCTTCCGGCTTTTATGAGTGGCGTAGGGAACATTGGCGAGTGCCGGAGGCACGAGGCCTGATAGGAGGTGGAGTCCGGTTGGTTCTGCTGGGAGTGGATCCAGCAAGAGTGGATGTGACAGTGCACTGTGTGTCCTTGAACATTGATAAGTTCGAGGGGCAACAAGGACAAGAAGCTTGACCTTTCTGTACATTACATCAACTACATTTAAAATTAAACACAACAAACCATAAAAATAGTCTACAGTGTTTAAATTTATTTATAATTTTATTTATATTGCTCTTTGTAACTGCTAGGATTCTGGGGCCTCATTCACCAAAACTTTGTAGAAATATTCCTAAATTCGTTCCTATGAAAGAAATTTAGATTGTTCGTACAAACAGTCAAAATCCTGATTTATGAAACATGCGGTGGCCTCTCGTACGCACGTTCCTCTATACTCGTCTGATTAAAAATCACACATGCATACCCAGGTGCTCATGTCTGTTCAGTCATTTATATACAGAAACACCCTCAATTAACCATATTTGGTCACGCTACGTCCTCAGCACATTAAGGGATTCCTGTGTTCTACCCAGAAAAAAGAAAAATTGCTAGATCGAGACACTGGCTGCCAAAGTGCAAAAGAACCAAGCTAGTTGCAGAGGTTATAAACACAGTCTGGACAGAGGAGAGGTTCCTGTCGGGAATAAATTAAAAATAGAATTGAATACATCATAGAGTAACGAGTTGTTATTTACATTTAAGAAGTCGATCTGCCTGGTGTTTGTTTTATTTGGAAATGTCTGAGAGTGCAGCCTCTTCTGAGCTGTCATTCAGTCTGGTTACCTTGAAGCGTGTATTTGGGGAGCAGAGGATAGGGCTGTAGCGAAGCCTCGACGAAGTCGACGGCTCGATTCTAAAAATTTGTCGACGTCAGATCCGGAAGTCGACGCACCGCGCCCACTTGTTGCATCCCCAGGAGTTTGTAAATAGAGGAGGAATCTGCCTGTTCTTCCTCTAGTTCGCCCTCTTCTCCGCCTTCACTAACATCTCCGCAAATACCGAAGACCCGGAACAACGTCCGTCCACTACTAGATTATTTTCCTGTTTTGCCCCTTCGTCTCCCGGCAACGGACAACAACTTCCGGGGTCAGATGCGCTGCTTCGTGTCTATCGCAGATGTAGAAAATCACCGGGAGCGCTTCTCCCTTAATAAAGGAGCTTCTTTCAGACATGAGGAGAGCTGTTTTGGTGGTAGCAGTCTCTCCTCCGTGCTGGTCTGTTTGCTGCTGGGTGTTTTTGGTTTATTTAAACTTGGTAACTTGAACTTAATGTTGGTAAAGCTACTGTTAGCATCTTCGCTAACAGCTTCTTGCGTTGGGATAAGCTGTTACGTTTTGGTTTAGAGTTCATCTTTTTTGTGGTGTAGATCTCCCTTTTATTACATTTAGAGTGTTGTGGGTTTTCGGTTTAGTGTAAAATACCACCTGAGTTTGGTTTAACCCGTAAGACCACTCGCCTCACGCACATAAGTGACCAAAACAAAGCAGCATGGAGACACTCCATCTTCTACCACCTCTCAGGCAGCAGCCTGCACTCCCAAGTTCTACACATCATCAGAACATAACCAACCAACACAATAAACGCAGTGTTATACAAAATGGAAGGCCTGTAGTGTTTATTCTCTTACAGTAAGAATTTATCAATTTTTTTTTGAGGAATTTATTTGAGATTTTCTGGTTTTTGTTAATTGTGCAATAGAAAAATAATCATTAGATTAATTTTCTAAATAGTCATTAGAATAGTCGACTATTCGATAAAATAATCGTCAGAATAATCGTTTTAAAAATAATCGTTTACCCCCAGCCCTAGCAGAGGAGGTTCTGGAGGGTTCTAGTTGTAAAATAGAATATGGACTGGATTCGGATTTGTGCGGTTCATCTGTCGCTCCACAATGGATCCCAAATCACAGCATTGCTCCAGATGGATCTCCTGCCAGTGCATTCAAGGACACGAGAGCATGCTCAAATCCTTAATAATAACATAGAAACAATCTTTTATTTAATTCAGGCAGTAAGCAAGTGCCGACTGGCTTGAGATCCAGTCAGCTGCGGAGTCGATGCTCTTGTGATTGACTCTTGAATGTCTAGACCTATAATATAAGATGAACAATTTTTGTCAAATGAGTGTACAAAATAATGCTTTCTGGTATTTAGAAAAATACAGGACTGTTAATGGTGGCACGGGATTATTTGTGAACTCAAGATGAAGCTGTCAATCAGATTTAGGCAGAGTAATGTTGAACTAAAAGTTGATTTTACTGTGTTCCAGTGAAACACAACATAGCCCTGTTCAGGGCACTCCCCATGCTCTTCCCATCACCAGCTGTACCCCCCAAGAAGCTGGGACATGCCAGTGAGGCATTAATTCATGTCCTTCAGGTTAGTTTTCTCATATCTGTTGAATGTCTGCAAGTGGTTTTATTTTGTACATGCAGGGTTTTTCCTGACTCAAATTGAGGCAGAGGTGGTACCATCCTGACCATGCCCCACCACATACTCTGTGCATTCAACTGCCTCAATTTTTTAAAAGCCAAATATGTTATCGTTAAGTGTTTGAATCTAAGCTTCTGTGGATTAATTGAATATTTCATTTGACAACGTTTCAAGTGAAACAAAACTGGTTTGCTGCTAAAAAATATGAAATAAAACATCAAAATGATCAGGCTGAAATAACAGACTCTTATTATGAAAGGCTCAATAATATGCATTAGATTAGTGTTTATTTCCTTTTTACCATCTGATATTTATAGTTAAAATATTTTTATATATTTGACCCACATTTCAGTAACGTTTTAGGTTTGTATTAATAACACTCATCTTAGTCTAAATGACACATAAATATATGCAGTAAAATATAATGTATTTCATTAACATTATTGGAAATGGTAACAACATTTAATTTCTGCTGCTAACAATGCAATGATGGCATGTCTATTATGTACGGGTTGGCAATAATACAGTTTAAATTATGTTCACTACAACGGCTTGCTGTACTTCCTGCTCCTGTGTGTGTAGCAGACTTGTAGCAGTAATGTGACTCGTATCTGCAGCGGTTCTGATCCGTAGTGCTGCAGGATGCAGAATAAACAGGATGGTGGGGACTTTTCATATCTCTCTCTCTCTCTCTCTCTCTCTCTCTCTCTCTCTCTCTCTCGAGGACTTTTCATCTTTCTCTCTCTCTCTCTCTCTCTCTCTCTCTCTCTCTCTCTCTCTCTCTCTCGAGGACTTTTCATCTTTCTCTCTCTCTCTCTCTCTCTCTCTCTCTTATAATGTAATGTAATTAAAATTAGTATTAGACAGAGTCTCTAAGTAATTAAAATTAAATGGTCAGTCATGTGGGGACAGCAATTGTGTCTCAAGTAGTTGGACTGCACCAGTAACATTTCAGATTCTCTGTTCTACCATGAAGAAATAATTTGTCCTTTTTCTTTAGCCAACAGAAGATCCAGCCATGTACCTCCAGAAGAGATCCCTCTTGGGCCCGGTTTTGCTGTTTGATGGGTCATCCTGTCTTGTGGCACTGGAAACCACTCCCATCACCACATTTGCAAAAGAAGACCTCGGTCAAGGTTTGCTGTATCTAATGGCATACTGCTACACCCTGCATCTCACTTATCCAAAGTGTGTGGCAACCCTTCTGTCTGTCATTCAGACTGAAGTTTTAAAGGACAATATCCATGAGCAAGACACCACAGGCTCATACAAAAAAGCCATGGCAGAGTGGAAAAGTTTTTGTTAGAAGTAGCACTGTCCAAGCTAGACTGTCATGTTTGTTCAGAAAAGTTCTTACCCAACATTTAGAGGTTGTGATGTAGACATTTACAACTACATTCTTAATTTTTTTTTGTTAGATTCTTCCTGACACTGTATACGTAACCAAAAAAAAAGATAATCTGTGTCTAAAATGTTCATCTTAAAACAAAGTTTTAGTATATGAAATGTTGAGGTTCTTCATGTGTTAGAGGAATACAAAACAATACGCTTAAAATTAAGATTTGTTAAGAAAGTCGTTGATCTGTGCGATGTTTGGAAAAATTTTTGACATTTGAAAAGAAATTTCAAATAAAGGTTGTTTATTACACCCTGTGCCTAATTTCTTTTATTATAAATTCTTTGTCTTGATTTAAAACAAAACCTATTAATGATTCTTGATTGCAGAAGATTAATCTTGTACAGTTGCTTGTTCCAAGATTGTTCATCTCAACATGAGAGGGATAAAAAACTGAAAAAAGCACCAACAGGCTAGTTTAGAGTTAATTTTATTTAATTTTGCACTTGAAATTAGTGTTTCACTACTTGTATTAAGAACTCTGTCACTTGTCTAAAGTGTAGATATTTTTTCTTATTTCAAGAAGTCTTACCAAGTGCAATTATCTTGCTGCACTGGCAGATTATTTCACTTAATTTAAGGTCATTTAGACTAAATTCAACTATTTTTTAGCTTATTTTAAGATGGCTAATTTTTGCAGTGAAACCTTCAACTTGCGTTTTGGATCCAATCCCAACCAAATTATTTAAAGAAGCATTTCCTTTGGTTACTGCCCCCATTCTACATATAATAAATCAATCCTTAGTAAATGGATATGTACCACAAGATTTTAAGGTTGCTGTAATCAAACCTTCACTTAAGAAGCCTTCTCTGGATCCAGATGACCCAATGAATTATAGATCAATATCTAACCTTCCATTTTTATCCATAGTCCTGGACAAAATAGTGGCCATCCAAGTATGTGAGCATTTAAACACTAATGCTCTGTTTGAGGAATTTCAGTCTGGTTTTAGAGAGTATCACAGCACTGAAACTGCGTTAGTGAGAGTTACAAATGATATTCTCATGGCCTCGGATAAGAATCTTGTGTCTGTTCTAGTCTTGTTAGATCTCAGTGCTACCTTTGACACAGTTGATCACAATGTTCTTTTAGAAAGACTTGAACATGTTGTAGGGATCAAAGGAACAGCGCTAGGCTGGTTTAAATCCTACCTGTCTGACAGATTTCATTTTGTAAATGTACATGACAAATCGTCTTCATACTCCAGGGTTACTTGTGGAGTACCACAGGGTTCAGTGCTTGGACCAATTCTTTTTACTATATATATGCTCCCATTGGTAAAATCATTAGAAAGCATGGGATAAACGTCCACTGTTATGCTGACGATACTCAGTTATATTTATCCATTAACCCTGATGAACCTAATCGGTTAGGTAGATTACAGGCTTGTCTTGAGGACATAAAAAATTGGATGACTCTAAACTTTTTGCTTTTAAATCAAGACAAGACGGAAGTTCTCATCTTTGGACCATAAATCCAGAAAAGGAAATTGCTTAGCCAATCACCTGACCTGAATGGCATTACATTAATCTCCGAGAACAAAGTAAGGAACCTTGGTGTTATCTTTGACCATGACATTCAAATCCCAGGTTAAACAGGTTTGTAGGATTTCCTTTTTCCATGCACCTTCGGAATATTGCTAAGATTAGAAGCATCCTTTCCAGGAGTGATGCTGAAAAACTAGTTCATGCATTTATTACATCAAGACTGGATTACTGTAATTCATTACTCTCAGGAAGTCCACAGAATGTAGTTAAAAGTCTTCAGCTTGTCCAAAATGCTGCAGCTAGAGTTCTGATGAGAATTAAAAAGAGAGATTATATCTCTCCTGTCTTAGCTTCCCTACATTGGCTACCTGTTAAATTCAGAATAGATTTTAAGATCCTTCTTCTCACATAAAAAGCTCTTAATAATCAAGCTCCATCATACATCAGTGATCTGATTGTTCCATACGTTCCTAACCGAGCATTTCGCTCTCAGACTGCAGGTCTACTGGTGGTTCCCAGAATATCTAAAATTAGGATGGGAGGCAGATCTTTTAGTTATCAGGCTCCTCTCCTGTGGAACCAGCTCCCAGCCTTAGTCCATGAGGCAGACACTTTGTCTACTTTTAGGCTTAAAAATTTTTTATTTGATAAGGCCTATGGTTAAAATCTGATGTTAGCCTAAATCTGGACAAGTGGGGAGTAGAGGGAGGTGGAGTGTACAGTCGGTAAAGACGGCTCTCCCTTGTCCTGACTCCAACATGCCTCCATCTAAATAGGATAGATTATCATGAGTTATCTCTGTAGTTATGCTGCTATAGGCTTAAGCCTGATTTATGCTTCTCCGTCTGCGTCAGTGCGGAGACACGCAACGCCATTATCTGTCCTTGCGTAGGGCTTCGGCAGGCACGCAAGTACGTACGGAGTCGAGCCCACTTTTTTAAACATCCGTCGAACGAGACGGATTACGCAAGCTTGTGATTGGTCAGGACGCAGCTGTTGTTTACAGCGCCGCCATTGCAAAGAGAGCCGAGTTTAAGTAGCGGCAGACATGGAGAAGCTTGAAGAATACCTCGCGAAAAAACTCTAAAAATATGAATGTTTAAATCCCGTGACTGGAGGAGTGAAAAGATGCGCAGCAAGCGTTTTATTTGTGGACGGAAATGACAGGAAACGTGGGTTTAGAGGTGGGGAGCGCATGAAGAGGTGGGAGAATGCGAGACAATGTCCGTGTTAAAAGTCTCTTATATACCCAAAAACACAATATAAACACACGATCTTGGACCGATACATGACAGGATACCACAGAACAGCGCTGCACCCTCTGTTGTCCTGCCCGGCAATTGCTTTGCAACACTCTCCAGGAGACGGAGAAGCACGAGAGCAAAACGCTTCCGTCAATCCGTGCGTATCTGTCCCTTGCGGAGCTGACGGAGAAGCATAAACCAGGCTTTAGACTGCTGGAAGATACACTGACCACTTTTCACATTCTACTGCTTTCTTCCACAATCTGCTCTTTAACTGTATTATTTTCTGCAATTTCAGCTGTTAACTTTATTTTCTCTCTGTTTTTCTCCCCAGAAGAAGCTACAACAATGTTCTGCTGAGCTGTGGTGGCCTCATGGAGGGGGCTATTGTCTAGCACACTGCTGCTAACCACTTAAACTTTCTCCCTCTCCTGATAATAACTTTTTGCTTTCCTTGACAGTGGATGTGCTACTACTAGTTTATCTGTTTAATTATAGATCCACTAGGATAAATATAATAAAGTTTATCTCTCACCAAATAGAATATTTACTAAGAAATCACAATATAACTATAGACACATTACTTTGTCTTTGTCTTTGTGTGTGTGTGTGTGTGTGTGTGTGTGTGTGTGTGTGTGTGTGTGTGTGTGTGTGTGTGTGTGTGTGTGTGTGTGTGTGTGTGTGTGTGTGTGTGTTTTCTCGATCCCCAGTGAGTCGTGGAGGATGGCTGCTTATACTGAGCCAGGATTCTCTGGAGGTTTCTTCCTGTTAAAAGGGAGTTTTCCTCTCCACTGTCGCTTTATGCTTGCTTAGTATGAGGATTGCTGTAAAGTCATTGACACTAGTCAGTGACTTGATGCAATTTGCTGGGTTCCTTATATAGGAAACATTTTTTCTGATTGGCTCAATGAACTGACCTGAATTGGAATGTTTATCACGTGAAATGCCTTGAGACGACTCTTGTCGTGATTTGGCGCTATATAAATAAACTTGAATTGAATAGAAGAAAACTCCCCAGTTACCACTAACTATCCTGTTTATTTATTGCAGATGGCTGCACTGATTATTTTTACATGATTTGTTCTGTAAAAGTTGGCATTTTTGGTAGTCTACAGTTTTTTTGTCAGTTTAAATTACAATTACAGAGGTAATTCTAAAATATTATGGATCATGATAAAGATCTATTGGAGGGGGGGGGGGGGGGGTTCAAAGGGGGCCTCGCCCGGGGAGTAATTCCATGTAGAACCGCCACTGGTTGTACCTCACGTGTGTTGGTCTCTTATTATTATCATCAAGCATAAAACCTTCATGTGTAGAGATGAACACCGGCGATCTGATTTATGTGCAAGTGTCTTAAGAATTCATAGCTGGTCTGATCCTTGGCGTAACTACGTACTGTACGAGCAGGAGGACACTGACATGAGCAAAAAGCAGGGACTACGCACACGCTCGAAACAACAACGCCAACAATAACAGCAAGAGCACCAACAACAACGTGAGAAGAGACGACATGCGGGTCAGGAAGTCCAGCGAACCACTGGCCTCCACTCGTGACTCCCGGGTAAGAGTCATACGCTCTAACCAGTCAGCCAAAGGGACATCCCCTTGGTCTAGTAGCCAGGACGCATGATCAATCGGGACGTTGTGACAGCACACTCACACTGTCACAATAGCAAATACTGAAAGTGGATGAACTTAAGAAGAAGGGAGTTTTGGACAGAAAGAGCACTGATGTTCCAGCTGGACTCACGAGCCACGAGGACAGACTGATACAGGGCAGCCACACTTTTAAGTAATCATCAGGTCTGACTGAAACAAGCCCCCACAATGCCGCTCAGAAAATGGTCCCAACCCGGAAGTAAGAAAAATTGCAGTTCCACCCTCATCCGCTGGGGGCTGGTGCCAGAAGCGAGCAAATCCTCATTGACTCCCATGTTGAAAATGCCGATTTCACAGCAGAAATAAACATGTTTACAGCCTGGTGCCAAAACATGTTTTTTGTCTAAATTATCTAGTTTATACTCATGACAACTCTGAGGGGGGTGAATTTTTTTCTCACTCTTCTGTTTAAGTGTATTGAAAGCCTAAAATTCTGTATAATTAATGAGCATCCGACACACGTGACCGCCGCCTCAGACCCACGTGACCACAGAGCTAGCTCCGTGGAAAGGCCTCAGTACAGCCTCGGCCCCTCCTGGAAGCTGTTTCGGGATTTTGAGTCTCTGTGCTTGTGAATTCTGTTTTGGATATTATTGGTGCAATTGTTGGACAAAATGACTTGCAGTGGTATTAATTGCACTAATAGAGCGTCCAAGGAGTCTCCACTTCATTTTTTTCGGTAAGTTAAAATCTATATTCGTATTTTATGTCACTGCTGCCTTTAAACTAGCTGAGTTTACCGAAGTAGCTAGCTAACCATCAGTTTAACATGTAGCATTTACTGTTTAACCATGAAATTTAAATGTAAAATACGGTAAAATAATTAATAGGGCATATTTAGATGGGTAATATGGTAAAAGATCAAAATGGGTTGAAATATGACGGAGCGCTAAGAGGGAGACTTCTGTGTCCATTCTTCCACCCGGTAATCCCCAGCGGTCAGGCCGGGCAGCCTGACCGATCCGGCGCCTACTTGCTGCGCCTAGCTGCTGCGTGGTCTGACCGCTCGTGGAGTTTTTCATGTCTGACTTTAACCGCATCTAATACTGTATTATGGCGTGAGCGCAACAGCGACAACTTAATATCGATGTGTAAGCAGCCTGAGTGGTAGGGTGTTTTCATCTGAACCCTTAAAATCTCCAGCAGGCTTGGAGTGACACCTGTGTCCATTCTTCCATCCGGTAATCCCCAGCGGTCAGGCCAGGCAGCCTGACCGGTGCGGCGGCTAGTTTCTGCGCGGGCTGACCGCTCATGGAGCTCTCAGAGACAGATCTGACCGGAGAAATACTGCAGCTCGGTGAGAAGTCTATAGGGCATACAGCGTTTCCCTTAAATCCCACCGCCACGCCGACAAGATCCCAAGTTTCTTTGTTTTTGTTGGCGCTGTTTACCGAAGAAGCAGCGGGAACTAATATGTTGTCGCTTGTGATCACAGCCGGCGGGTAGCAAGTATGTACAGTCTATGATTTTACCTCTCCCTCCTGCAGTCTTCCCCTATTAAAATTTAAAATGTGTAACTTCATGTATTGGGATGAATGACTGATATTCATGTTAAACTCAAACGTTAGGCATTTAGGGGGAAAAAACAAAATAATAAACATTATACAGATGTCAAATAAATCAAACTGTAATTAAACAATATATTTTCAAAGTCTCGATTCTGGATAAAATCCAACAACATATGCTTTATAAATAAACACTACACATGGCTTTTACACACACACACACACACACACACACACGTTACATTGTGATTTCTTAGTAAATATTCTATTTGGCGAGAGATAAATTTTATTGTATTTATCCTAGTGAATCTATAATTAAACGGGTAAACTAGCAGTAGTACATCCAACATCAAAGAAAGTAAAATGTTATTATCAGGAGAGGGAGAATGATTAAGTGGTTAGCAGCAGTGTGCTAGATGATGGCCCCCTCCATGAGGCCACCACAGCTCAGCAGAACATCATTGTAGCTTCTTCTGGGGAGAAAAACACTTAGAGAAAAAATTAAGTTAATAGCTGAAATAGCAGGAAATAATACAGTTAAAGAGCAGATTGTAGAAGAAAGAAACCCCTAGGTTAAACTGGTCTGTCTACTGCATAATGCTGAACTCTAACATGTGTCCTCAGGGAAGGACCTGATTGGTGTCCAGAACCTGCTGAAGAAGCACGAGGCTCTGCAGGCTGAGATCACAGGTCATGAACCTCGCATCAAGGCTGTCACCCAGAAAGGAGAGACCATAGTGGAGGAGGGTAGAGCAGGTCTGGTCCTGACATGTTTCTGAGGTGTCTGCAGGTTCTGGCTCACTTTGTTTGGGTCCAGGTCACTTCGCTGGTTCAGAACCCTCGGCCCGTCAGAACATTCTTATCCACCACGTTCTAACACCAGACCTGTTAACCCGACAGCAACAAGTGGCTCCAACTGACGATTTGACCGGGAAGGAGCTGGTTCTGGCTCTGTACGACTACCAGGAGAAGAGTCCTGGAGAGGTCACCATGAAGAAGGGCGACATCCTCACGCTGCTCAACAGCACCAACAAGGTTCGTGTGCCCTTCACAGCCGAGGAACGACCTCCAGCTCAGAGCGAACATCTCCACACCTGCTTTGTGTTTGTGTGACTTTAGGTTGTTTTACTTGAACTCGCGTCTTTAGCTGAATGAGGATGGAGAGACGGGTCGGACCTGGAGCAGGTCGAGGTCTTGCAGAAGAAGTTTGACGACTTCCAGAAGGTCGGACTTTTCCTCCTCTCCGTCTTCCAGCAGCAGCTGTCAGATCAGCTCAGGTGATAATCAGCTGTGCTTTTGTCCTGCAGGACCTGAAGGCCAACGAGTCCCGCCTGAGGGACATCAACAAGGTGGCATCTGAACTGGAGTCAGAAGGTCTGATGGCTGAGGAGGCTCCTATGGTTCAGGCTCAGGTGAGCGTCACCTGTCTGCAGCAGCTGGTCCCTCTCACTTCCTGGTTTGTTAACTCTGCTCGTCTCTGTTTGTAGCAACAAGAACATCTGGGTTCTGCTCCTGGAAAGGTGCGTGTTGTCCTCCGCCTCCACCAGAACCAGACGTGGTGTTTTTGTTACCACTCATTTGTTTGTTTACAGGATGAAGCCGACTCTAACCCCGGCTTTCCACAGGAGCCGTCAGCAGCACGTTACTGCAGCAGCACGTCATAGCTGCTGATAGGAACCGCTGTGGTCAACAGAACCTTTTCCACTGGAGCCGTCAGCAGTGCGAGTCGGCCGCGTCTCAGGAGCAGCATGTCGCGGCCTTTACGCGCCGGTTCTATTTTCTACGCGCGACGCCTCTGAAACGGGTCAAGTTCGACATTTTTGGGGAAGGAAAGACAGGAAATCGGACGTGGAAATTGAGAGAAGCTACCGAGATTTTCAGAATAAAGAACGTACTGCCTTCCGGTTGCTTTAATTTTAAAAACAGTTACTAACTGTGCGGCCCCGTGAGAAGTTATCACCTAGCTAGCGGTCTCCTTTGTTTTTCAGGTCCGTATTGGCGATTATAAAATGGACAGAACATAAAACACAAACCATGTTGTAGTTTTCTCCTGCTTGTTGTTGTGTTTACTGACGAAGTCACTCGTGTGACTTCGTGCTCGGTCGGTGACAGCTGCTCCCCTGCTGCTTCGCGTCTCGTGGGAAGGGCCAAGCAGCAGCTTACGCGAGCAAGACGTGCTGCTGCAGTAACGTGCTGCTGACGGCTCCCGTGGAAACCCGGGGTAACACGGCGTCACCCTAGAAGGTGAGTTCATTCAGCTGATCAGAGGTCACCTCTGATGGCCGCAGTCACGGCCGACCGTGCTGACATCACACAGGAATTCAGGTGACCCGGCAGGCACCAGGTGCTGGTGAAAGTGGGGACATGTCAGCTGGTTGCCATGGCTACAGTTATCTTTATGCATCTGTATGACTGCTGACTGGTGTGTGTGTTTCCTGTGACCTTTGACCTCAGACCGTACGGTTGGGCGTTCAGACGACGGCTAACTTTAATTCCATCAAGGTAAGAGGAAGCTCTTCCCTTCCTGTCTGAGCGATCCGTCTCCAGGTTTCCTTGTCCGGCGTCCAGCCCGCTGGCGTCCACCTTCATCTCACTGGGTTTGGTTTCTCTCCAGGAGCTGAACAACTGCTGGCGCTCGCTGCAACAGCTGGCTGAAGACCGGAGCAACATGCTGGGCAGCGCCCATGAGGTGTAGCGCTTCCACAGGTACCCCGCACACTTATGCGCCGCTTACGGGTCAGTAGAGTTTGGACCCACACTCAGACGGAGTTCTGATGTCTTCTCAGAGATGCTGATGAGACCAAAGAGTGGATCGAGGAGAAGAACCAGGCCCTGAACACAGACAACTACGGCCACGACCTGGCCAGCGTTCAGGCTCTGCAGCGTGAACATGAAGGCTTTGAGCATGACCTGGCAGCTCTGGGTGATAAGGTCCGCTTCCTGATCGGTACCAGGACCCGGGTTGTCTCTGGAGACACGTTCTTCATGGTTCTGGTGACTCCACCCCAGCCGTTCCTGATCAGCAATCAGCGGGGTGCTTTCCTATTTAAGGTGGATGGAGGACACAAGTTGACGCCAGAAGATTGCCTCAGTTTTGGTAGTAACCAGCCACTCGTGTTACCTCTAGTGTTCCTAGGATTAATGTTATTTCGTAGTGTTTTTGCTCTTATATTGGATTTACCATTCTTCAGGATTCCTGTCGACCTCATTGGATACTGACCTCTACTCCAGGATTTGGATATTCAACACACGGACCTTATCACCAGCCTCCATAACCCACCTCTCATCTCACCCAGTGCCCCATCCACCAGGACGCCCCGCTTCTCTCCACCTCTGCTCCCTCTCCTGCGCTTCCCCCGGCTCTCTACCTCTCCCTCCTCCAGCCAACACATACACCCACCACAGTAAGTCTGCTGAACACCTCTGCCTGCCTACAATGGATTTTGAAACCAGAACCTAAGCTCACCTGTGTTCTCCCTCCTCCAGACGCTGAGCTGTTGTTGCAGTTCCAACCACAGACTTATCTGTGCACCTTAAGTTCCTCCTTATAAATAAATCATTTTTTCCATCAGTTTTTGGTCAGTGTTGTATTCTGCATGTCTTGGGTTAAGTACCTTCCTCCAAACATGACACTCCTCCTCAAAGAGCAAATCTGTTCAGCACATTCTGACAGACAGACCACCATTCTTCTGTCATGATGCTGTACAGGACATTTTTAGAGTTTTTCTTTTTAAAGATAAATAGGATTACATTTAAATAGCAATACTTTCACATTATCATTTTCCCACACTTCTGTATAACTATTTTGTTGTTTTTCAATAAAGAATGACAAATTATTTAAGTTTGGATTTGTTGCACACAAATATAGATCTGTAAAAAATATCTACAAAGCTAATGTTTACATAAGTATGATTGGGTTTTGCAATACGCCACTATTTTAGTAAGATTTTTAAACCAAGTAAAGTTAGTAAAGAACACATTTCTATTGTCTGCTAAGAAACTGTTGGGATTTAAAATGGGCCTGTTGTACAAATAACTTGTAAATGATTATTCCTCACTTTTGTCTTAACCAAAGAAATTCCAGTAATTGAGCAAAAACATTTATTTTTAACACTACATTTTATAAAACAGGGCGCAAAGTGTCGGCACATGTATGTATGTATGTCGATGGTCCGCCCCAACCGAACCAGGAGACACAGACGTCAGGGAGGCCAAGGTTGTCTCTGCAGCTCTCTGGGCACCACGCCTCACTCAGCTGTCTCCAATGATCCAAATGGCTATGGAGGAAAAAATAACAGGTTTGTCATAATTGTTTAAAGTACAAAACCATACATGAAGTGGTGAGACAGGTATGTGGAATTTACACTTGCTGCTTTGTGTAGCTGATGTTGGAGACACACAGGCTGCCATGGTGACCTTTTAACAGATCTAAGAAAAAAATGAAAATTAAAAACTCCAAGACCTCATGTCATATTTACTAATCAGCTATGGCTGATTTATTGTTTGGATCACAGTGAGTTACACTAATTCTAATATATTTTTATTTCTATTATACATACATACTTTTTAACTGTTATTTTCACATGACTGTTATCAGGCTCTCTTGTTCTGGTTCTCATGATAATTCCGTGTCTTCCAGTAAGTTATCTTGTGCTTACTTCATCTGTAGAATGTCTCTTTACTTTTGGTAAATTGTACTGAGTCCAGAATAAAGACTAGTTGGCTGTACAAGATACAAACAAGTATTACATTTTGGAAATATATGAAATGTATTTAGGCTGCTAATTTAGCTCGAATACTAATAACTGCCATATTTTCCGGACTATAACTCGCACTTTTTTACATATTCTGGCTGGTCCTGCTACTTATACTCCAGAGCGACTTATATAACAAAATATGTAGGCTACACCGCGCTGCTGCGGGCCGACTCCGACCCACACAAGAATGAGTTCCCCTGTCCCGCTGGGAGGGTTTCAAACACTGCCAGCATCTGTTAGAGCCTGTGGCGGGGTGCTGAGGGCCGGGTGTTGTGTCAGAACAGCATACCTGTCAGAGGAGCATACTTGCAGATAATGCGCATGTGCGCACATGCGCATTACTCGACAACTCCGGTACGTTTTACAGAGGCGTCAGATGAGCATACGGACTAGAAAAGATCGGCGAAAAAGTGAAACTACGACTAAAATGTAAGTAATTCATTTATATTCTTTAATGTTAACACATTATTTGATATATTTTGTACTTTAGTCACAGTTTTCAGTGTGCAGTGCATTTTTTTGACTGCCAATTTCTGCACGTAATTTAATCGCTGATGAAACAACTAAACTTTGATGCCTGAACGTCATGTAACGGCTATGAAACATATTAATAGTAACAAGAAGTAAAAAAAAAACAATACAAGACCAACAATTATACAGTCCGTGAGGAAATTAAAGTCAGCATTTTAAAGACGAAAGGGGCTATTTTAATAGATTCATATAATATGAACATGTTTCTAATTCCGTGTTCCTCCTGAAAAAGTTTTGTTTTTGACTAGAAATATGATTAAATAACATGTCTGACTACTATGTTAGTGAGTTTTTTATACTTTATTTCTGCTTGCTTAAACTATTTTGCTACTTGTTTAAAAACGCAGGAATGTGATTCAAAACTACAAACCAGGAAGCAGAAAAATATCTAGATATAAACCAACACATAAAAAGATTTGTCTCTGTTAAAGTGAAACATGTTAAAAACCATATTTCTTTTATGTATCTACCCGTAAATCATAATTTTGTAAGGAAGCACACAGATAAGAATGGTATAAGTATGGAAATACCACACAGACAGAGAGGAAAGCTCTACAAAGAGTCATAAAGTCTGCAGAGAGGATCATAGGAATAACACTTCCTTCCATGGACTATGTGCACATACAACACTGAATTCCAATGTGCAGGGACTGTTGATCCGTGTGCAAATGGCAAATAAATGTCTTCAGTCTTGAGATAAGAAACATTTTAGAAGTAAAAAATTGTTTGAATGCTGCCTCGTCATATTTATAATAATTTACTTCCTCAACATGTGGTTGTTTTCAGTGTATATGAACATAATTGACTGTATAATTATTTTTTTAAATCAGAAGTTTTAATTTTCAAATTACTTCCTTGTTTTCATTTTTTACAGTAAAATGGAAGGCAGATGGGATGAGATATTTAATCTCCTTACCAAGGGTTCCTATCCGCTGCACTACACCAAAGGACAAAGGCAAAGCCTAAGGAAATATGCCTCTAAATTCAGCATTCATGGTAAGTTGTTAAGATTTAAGCATACATCACATTTTCTGATAATACGCCATATGACTAATGTGTAAATTCTTTCAATAAAGCTGGGGGTCTATTCTTTGGACCCTTGCCTAGGCGAAAAGCCATTAAATCAAAAGAGGAGGCTTGGACCAACTTTAGGGAAATCCATTCTTCAAAAATGGGAGGACACAGTGGCATTGTGAAAACTCGCAAATCATTGTGTTCTAAATTTTATTGGCATGGTATGACTGCAGACATTGAGAAATGGTATGTTACCTCATTGTTAGCAATCTCTAATATACAATATTTATAAATTTCATAAAACAAAATACATTTTCTAGCTGTCTGAATGTGACCATTGCCAAAGAGTTGGACCTCCACTGAAGGTAGTCGAAACACTGGATTGCATCAAGGTGACTGTCCATTGTAATTCTGTTGGTTTATTACTTCTATGTTACTTCTGTTCATAAACATTTAATCTATCACCAACAGGTATCTGGTGTGTGGGAGCTGGTCGGAATGGATCTGACAGGTCCGCTTCCCCAGACCCCTTCTGGCTACAAGTACATATTGACAGCAACGGATTATTTTTCAAAGTGGGTGGAGGCTTTCCCTCTGAAAACCAAGTCTGCAGAGGAAGTCTCCCAAAATTTATGCACGATTTTTTATCGGCATGGCTGTCCTCTGCGCATTCTTACAGACCAAGGGCGAGAGTTTGTGAATCAAGTAAGTTATGTTTAATATAAATTTTTAATTGGCCTAAAAGTCAAATCTGTAAAATAACTAATTATAATGTGCCTCATTGTTTTTTTTTAGATCAACAGCAAACTATGTGAGCTCCTTTCAATTGAGAGGAGTGTGACAGCAGCATATCACCCGCAGACTAATGGATTGGATGAAAAAACAAATGACAACATTAAACGGTGAGAAAACAATTACAGCAGTGTCTTGTTTTAACTTCTTTTGACAATTGCTTTGAAGCAAGGTTGAGAAACGAGGGCCCGGGCGGTATTCGATCCCCAGTCTCCCGGGTGAGAGTCATGCATGCTAACCAGTCAGCCAAACGGATCTCCCTTTGGCTGACTGGTTAGCATGCATGACTCTCACCCGGGAGACTGGGGATCGAATCCCGCCCGGGCCCTTGTTTCACCACCTTGCCACAGCTTAACATGTCCTGTATTTGTACTTTGTAAAGTTAGGTCTCAGACTTCACTGAGTTAAAATAATTTGCATGTATTCATTCATCTATGGCTTTGTGACTAGAAAATGAGAATAAATATTTCAAAGATGTATTGAAATTCAAGTATTTCTTATTGAAGCATGAAACTCTTTTTTTTCTAGGGCCCTCAGAAAAGTTGTTAATGAAAGGCAGGATGATTGGGATCTGTATCTAGATGCCACTTTGTTTTCACTGAGGTCCAAAATGCACACCACAACAAAATTCTCACCATTCTACCTAATGTATGGAAGAGAGGCAAGGTTCCCATGTGAACTTCCTGTTGAAATGCCGGTAAGAGTCTGCCTGTCATGAGTTATGTTGGAATCTTCCTTTGTACTAACATATTAATATACATGCAGATTTTGTAAATACTTGTAATCGTTTTCAGACATAGAATCTTTTAACAGTAATGTTTTTATAACAGTGTCTAAATGTGTAACATTTGTATTGCAAAAACATGATCTGTTTTTGCAATGTAGCTGTCATCTATTATCCTTCCAATGGAATACAGCGAATATGTAAATGAGTAAGAAAAAGTACAAAAGGACCGAGATGAGAAGGTAAAAGAAAATGTGGAAGTGGCTCAACAGAAAATGAAGGAAGCATATGCAAATAGGGCAAACAAAAAATACAAACATTTTACATTCAAAGAAGGGGATGAGGTGCTGTTGTACAATGTAAGAAAAAGAAGTAGAAAAGGAGCCAGGATGGAGCGTGACTATTCTGGCCCATACACAATCCAGCAACTCTTGGGCAAGACTGCTATGCTGACAACTATGACAGGGAAACACTTGAAAACAAAGCACAGCATCACTCACCTAAAGCCCTACAAAAGAGGCAATGTGGGACACAAGGAAGCTGGGCCAGATGAACCACCAACAAAAATTCAAAAACTTGAATCAAGTGAGAAGCAAGAGAGGGAGTCAGTTATTAAGTACGTGGGCAAAACATCAGCACTCCGACAAGGTGATCCCTCCCTTTTCCAAGTTGTCTCCCTCGCCCCCTCCCAGGATGTCTCCCTCACACCCTCACATAATATCTCCCTCGCCCCCTCCTGAGACATCACCCTCACCCCCTTCAAACATGTCTCCCTCGCTCTCTCCCTGGAGGGTTCCTTCACCCCCTCCCAAGACAACTCCCTCACCCCCTCATTGCACATCTCCCTCACCCCGTCCCAAGACTCTGCCCTCACTCCCTTTCAAGACATCTCCTTCGCCCCCTCCCATGATGTCCCAGAAAACATTGCAGCGGCAAGGTGCAGTAGTACTGCAAACCAAAAAAAGTTTTTGGCCCTGTTGGCCATTGGTTCAGACCGGTTGGTCAGTTATTTGCATGTTTGTTTACTGCCTGCTACTGCTCATGTATGCACAAATTCACATTGTTCCTAAAAAATGTGTGTGTGTGTGTGTGTGTGTATATATATATATATATATATATATATATATATATATATATATATATATATATATATATATATATATACATATATATACATATATATATATATTTACCTTTTTTTTGCAGTACTTAAACTTTGGTCTTTGAAAGACTCTGGCCAAATAGAAGCCCTGGTTGGTCCATACAAACTGTATGATGCATCTTTTCGTACACTATGTGGACATGGGTGGCTGTCAGATGAAGTAAGACTACTTTCTCTTGGAAATACACATTTTTCCAATGCTGTGGATCTAGAAAATAATTTAAAGCTGCAATTTTTTTTTTAAAAGATCCTAGATGCTTATCTCCATCTCATTGTGGAAAAAGGCAAGGTATAGATATTTTGTTCATAAAATATATATCCATTATTTGCATTTTGTAATGATTAAATCATACACAATTATGTTTTATTTCAGATACCAATATACCGCATGGATGCAGTAATTGGATCATCTTTATTTCATCTAGGGCAGCACAGGGCTTTTCGAAAAGTAAGTATTTGCTATGCTATACTCCCGTCTAAGTAAATATTAATCAAAACTAACAATGTTTTTTGTCATTTATAAAAATGGCGTTCCCAGAAGCCTCGATTTGGTTGTGCCCTGTAAATGTCGGTGGTCATTGGATTTTAGTGGTATGTTATCTTTGTTCCCAGAACTACATCAATCAATCTTCATGTGGATACTTTTAAAAAGTAACAGATGTCATACTTAATGAACAGCTTGTCAGGATGGATCACAAGGAGGTTATTGTGATTGACCCCCTTGGCCATGAGAGGACTTACCAAAGAAGAATTCTCCGTAATTGGAGGTAGTGTGAATCGGGTCACCATAAGTAAGTTCCTAAGTTGTTTTTATTGTGCTAACAATGTCACTAATTTAAGTATTTACACTACTACATAGGAATTTCTTGAGAGCCAAAGATGCCAGACAGGGCAACTGGAAGGTCAAAACTCTGCCGCATGGCCTGCAGCCCGATGCCAGCAGTTGCGGGGTCTTGATTTTGAGGGTACCAAGAATACAAATGCAATAATTTTTGTAAA
The DNA here is from genome assembly GCF_043380555.1 of Nothobranchius furzeri. Classification (NCBI taxonomy): domain Eukaryota; kingdom Metazoa; phylum Chordata; class Actinopteri; order Cyprinodontiformes; family Nothobranchiidae; genus Nothobranchius; species Nothobranchius furzeri. Next base: position 61,433,784 of record NC_091745.1, on the reverse strand, counting down.
TAAGATTTGAAATTTAAGATAAAATTTTTGTGTAGTTTGCAGAAAGCTTCTTGCAGGTGGGAGATCTGCAGTCTGTTAGCAATGGACCTGCTCAAATGTTCCAGGACAGGATGGACATTGCAACAAAACTGCTGCAATGCAAAGGTGAAAAATACATATAGCATACAGTTTCAGTCATTTACACATTCTTATTTTTTTAATATTGTCTCTTTAACCCTCTGGGATTAAGCTAAGATGTTTGGACATGGTGTATGGCAGACAAGACTTAGTTTGTGCATGCACAAAGGATACATTTTGAGATGTAATAGAATATTGGATTACAGGTATGGTATATGGATGTGTTAAATGAGGACATGGTAAGTGTCACGATTACAACATATTCTTCAAAACAAGCTATTATTTTAGTTAAAATTCAAGCTAGACAGTTGGGTTGAAGCAGAACAGTTTGGCACTTTTAAATCATGAAGCCCTGGTAATGGGGGGAAAACCCCAGCCTACCAGAGGCATGAACAACTTGCCCTTTATGTAGTCAGTGAAAACAGACATGAAGACTCAGCACAGTCATGGGTGACCTGGAAGCAGTGGCAGCAAGAAGGAGCATGTGTGAAGGGGCAAACACAATACCCTTTGCTGATAATTAGACAGTTCATTGAAATCAGGTGTGGGTGAGATCATCCTGCTACATTTACCTTGCTATATTTAGTCTGTGTTCAAAGAAATTCTCATTTGTCTATCTTTATATTACAGATAAGGTGGAAGCCTACTGTGTTTCATGCAACATGTTGCACTATGACACATGGTAAAAACACAGCCATAGAATTTTATACTTCCAATGCTTTAAACATGAACTTATAACTGATTTTTTTCCATTCTGCCTCATAGATACAGTGCGACTTCTGTCCAAGATGGACTCACAAAGAGTGTGCCACCCATTTTGTTGACCTTTTCAAATGTAAAAAGTGTGAATTGCAATAAGTGTGTGTGTGTGTGTTTTACTTGGAAATAAAGTTTGTATTCCCTTTCTTATAACTTTTAAGTTCTTCATGTTCAGCTTTTTATTCAAATGGAGACTGATCTTTATAACAGGAATCAGTGAATCAACTATTCTGCTTTCTTTTGCCATTGCACCAACTTGGTGAGCTTCATTGGAAAAAAAATGTACTGATGAATGTGTATCGCAAATTTATTTTCACCACCTAATTCTAAAAAAAAAAATTCATTGAGCATCAAGGATGTCATACCGTTGTCAAAAACAAAAGGTATGACGATCTGACTGTTAAACCACCCATCAGGATGTCATACCGTTGTAAAAAAAAAAAAGGTATGATGATCCGACTGTTAAACCACCCATCAGGATGTCATACCGTTGTAAAAAAAAAAGAAAAGGTATGACGATCTGACAGGTAAAACCACCCATCAGGATGTCATACCGTTGTCAAAAACAAAAGGTATGACGATCTGACAGGTAAAACCACCCATCAGGATGTCATACCGTTGTCAAAAAAAAAAGGTATGACGATCTGACAGAGTATGCCTGTCTGACTGACAACATCTGTCAGACAGGCATACTGTGTAATCCGGGTATGCCAGTCTGACAAGGTATGGCGACTGGACAGAACACCGGCTCCAGCCCAGGAATGAGCTCTCCTCGCCGGCCGGGAGGGGTGGAAACACCGCCATCCTCTCCTCTGCTGGCTGTTGTTCATTCTGTTATGGTTACCGGTGCTTGTGTTGCAATGTGAAACGCTTGGTCTCAGATTTTGTAAGAAAGATAATAAAATGTCCCCCCAAAATACGACTTAAATATATGTTCTCTTCTTCATGATACATTTAATGGCTGGTGCGACTCAGGAGTGATAGCGCCGAAAAAAACTACTGAAAACTTGCTCAAAGCAAAATGTTTTCATTACGGAAATAAATTATAAACTTACCGATTTAAAACTTTTTTAATACAGGTACTTCTCACGAACAGGCGCAGAAAACCTCCACCTAAACTCCGTGTAAGGTTCAGGTCGATGGGTGTTCCAGTTAGCTCCGGTTGGGTTGAAGCTAGGTGGCTACATCCGTTAGCTCGGCTCCCACCTCCGCTTTAGCTTTGGGTTAGCCAGGGTTAGCTTCAGGTTTTTTTTTTTTTTTTTTTTTTTAATTCTTTATTTAGGATATTGGTTCGTAAACAATACAGTCAATATACATAAGTGACTCAATATCCACTATGAAGTACATGGAAACAGTATAAACATAACAAAAACATACCAACAGATTCAACGCCAGGGGTTACTGCATACAAATTATGAAACATGAGAATGATGATCGAAACAGGAAACAATACGAGACATGCAACAGAGTATGAATTATGGAAAGATTTGAAATTTCGAGCAGAGACTTAGTGTCTTAATGGCTTTGTTATTGTTCGAGGTGGAGATTGTTTTCAAATAAAGCTTAAGCTCTTTTTTCAAGACACAAAAGGAAGGTCTTATCTTTAACACTTTACATTTATGGATGTAAAACTTGGTCAGCAATATGATGAGATTAGATATGAACAGTTCATTTTCCAAATCCCTCTGATAGTCTAGAAATCCAAACAGAACATTATGAAAATGTAATACAAAGGTCTCATGGATATGGTCCAATATAAATCTACAGACGCCTTGCCATAGTTTCCAAGTGTGTTCACAAGTCCAGAACAAGTGGTCGATAGTTTCTGGGTGCTCCTTGCAGAAAGTACAGGATACATCAAAGTCTTTAATGAATCTCCTCAGGAATGTTTTAACAGGATAATAGCGATGAAGGAGTTTGAATGTGACTTCTTTGACTTTGTTTGTAAGCAAGTATCTGTTAGGAAGAGTCCATACTTTTTCCCACGACACATATTGAACAAGTGAATTCCATTTAGGGAGAACATGTGGTACAGAAACACAATCAGCTAGAAAAAGGGAGCGAATCTGCTTATTTGGCCGTAATCTCGATAGAAAACAAAGTTTCCCTATAAATGTGTCACTTGGATCAGGCAAAGGGGTCATGTTAGATGGTGGGGTGGTATAACTTTTGAAAAGCATGATAACACCAGATGGAATAGCGTCGAAAACAATAGCAAATTCTTTAGGGGTTACAGGAGTTTTATAATGAGAAAGAAATTCTTGATAAGTAAATAAATTTCCTTCCTTATTAAAGAGCTGATTGATCTTTATAATGCCATTCCTAAACCAATTGTCAAAGAATAAGGATTTCCTTTTGTAACAGACGTCTTTATTGTTCCATATAAGGTAATTATTAGGAGAAAAGTTATGCTTATAAATTAGAGACCAAGCCAATAACATTTGTTTATGAAAATTTGAGAGAGAGACAGGTATACGTTCAATATTGTAGTTGCACAGTAAGAGAAATTTTAGTCCACCCAGCTTAGAGAAGATTTGATGGGAAATGATATTCCACATAGACATTGGGTCTTTTAAATAATGTTTAATCCAATTAATTTTGAATGTGTTGTTTAAAATATTAAAATCAAAAAAATTGAGTCCACCATTTTTGTAATTATTCATTAGTACTGATTTTTTAATATAATGAGTTTTGTTCTTCCAAATAAATTTATAAAGCATCTGATCAATTTCTTTTGTAACTGTTTTATTAACGTCCAAAGAAATAGCAGCATATGCAAGTCTGGAGATTCCTTCCGCCTTAGCGAGTAGTATTCTGCCTTTTAATGAAAGGTCCCTTTGGAGCCACTGGTTAAATTTTTTTTTTTGGTTCTTTCTAATATTGGGGTAAAGTTCAGGTCACCTCTGTCTTTTTGGTTTTTTGTTACAACTATTCCTAGGTACGTCACTTCTTCTTTAACTGGAATATTGCAGATGGAAGGTAGCTCACAGTTCTTGACTGCCATTAGTTCACATTTATTTATATTTAGAGAAAGGCCCGAAGCTTTGGAAAAAACCTGAATAACATCAAGAGCGAGGGAGATTTGAGATGAGTCACGTAAGAAAAGGGTTGTGTCATCAGCCAGTTGACTAATAATGACTTCTCTATCTGCAATCGATATGCCTTTTAGGTTGCTCATTTTGATATGAGAGGCCAACAATTGAGTGGCCAGGATAAATAAATAAGGACTGATGGGACATCCCTGACGTATTCCACGGTTTAATTGAAACCTAGGAGATGTGCCATTCTTTAGTTTAATTGAACTGTTTCCCTTAGCGTATAAGGTTTTAATTGCTCTGCTAAAAAAATCCCCAAATCCAAATTTCTCTAGTGTTTTGAAGATAAAATTGTGTTCAATGGAGTCAAATGCCTTGTAAAAGTCCAAGAAGAGGATAAAACTTTCATTGGAAATTAGTTCAGGGTAATCTATTATGTCAAGTACGAGTCGAATGTTGTTAGAAATGTGCCTGTTCCTCAAAAACCCAGACTGCGTCTCATCTATAATATTATCTAACACGTTTTTTAGGCGCTTAGCAAATATAATAGCTAGAATTTTATAGTCGTTATTGAGGAGACTAATTGGCCGCCAATTGTCAATAAGTGAGATATCCTTCTTAGGTTTAGGGATCAGGGTTATGAGGCCCTGTGTTAGAGTTGGAGGGAGAAAACCTTTGGAAATACTCTCATTAAAGATCTCTAATAAAAATGGAGCTAGCTCTTCAGAGAAGGATACATAAAATCCAGACGTGAGTCCATCCACCCCAGGAGATTTGTTGTTTTTTAAACTTTTAATTGACTCTAGTATCTCTTTTAAGGTGATTGGACTATTGCAGAACATTTGATCCGCCGTACTAATTGGAGTAACATTCGTTAAAGAGTCCAAAAAACGGACAGCACTGTCATCACAATAATGAGAGCTATATAGCTCCTTATAAAAATTGGAACAAAAGTTTGCAATTCGATTAGCATCGTCACACATTACATTGTCTATTTTTAGTTGATGAATGGTATTATTTTTGGATTGGGATTTTTCTAGCCTAAAAAAGTATGCTGAATTCTGCTCTCCTTCCTCCAGCCATTGCTTCCTGGACCTTACAAAAGCCCCTTCAGCTCTAGATTGATAGAGTTTATCCAGTTTATTTTGAAATTCCAATAGAGTTTCTTGTTCTTCAGGGGATAACTTATCTGGACAAATAGATGACATCTGTGTTATTTTAGAAATCACCTTTTCTTCTTCATAACGTTTGCATTTTGCTAGCTCACTACAGTATTTTCTAAAAAATTTTCCAGCTTCAAACTTTAGAAGTTCCCATTTACTCCCATATACTTTTTCAGCCTGGGCCTCATTCCAAAAAGCTTGTATTAGTTCCTTAACCTTGGTTTTTACTATGTCATGACACAAGATGGAGCTGTTGAGTTTCCAGTATGCATTATGTTGGCGTGTGGTGGAAGAAGGAAGTAAAGAAATGTTAATTTGGATGGCCTTGTGGTCAGTCAAAGGGGTCGAGAGGATGTCAACCTTGACATATTCCTCGAGATTATTCGAAACTAACCAAAAATCTATTCTTGATTGTCTGGTTCTTGTTTTATTACCCCAGGTAAAAATTCTGTCATGTGGGTATTTTTTCCTCCAAATATCTATTAGATCAAATCTTTGCATTATTGATTTAAGGTATAAATTAGCGTTAGACAGAGGACCTGGTGGCCACCTATCCATGGTGTTGTCCAAAGTGACATTAAAATCACCTCCTATAACTAGATAAGCATGAGGGAATTTAGCCAACCAATAACAAATAGTCTTTTCTACGATTGTAAGCAAATTGTTATTATCACCTGTCGAGTTATATCCATAAATGTTAACTAGAATGAAGTTGTAATTACATATTTCCAGAATCTGACATATATAGTGACCATTATTGTCACAGTCAGTATGTATTATTTTACCAGTAAAAGTGTTTTTAAGAGTACAAACTCCAGCAGACCTTTGTGTAGCATGTGAGAAAAAGGTCTCATTCCCCCACTGAGATTTCCAAAAGCAGACATCATCATCACCTGTATGAGTTTCCTGAAAAAAACAAAAATCAGTTTTGCATTGTTTCCCAAACAAAAATAAAGCTTTTCGTTTCAAGTTATCCCTTAGACCCCTGGCGTTGAGAGAAACTATGGATAACGACAAACCTGTGATATTAAGATGAACTTTAACTTGCTGATCGCACAGTTCTTACCCTGCGAGCAATATGAAGGATTGATACGAGAACAGCATCAAAATAATGTATAAGAGCATGTGAATGCAACATAAATGCACGGCATATGAGCCAACAGTCACTTGCAGAACTTAAGGCAAATTGTCTGGGGGAACATGGAGCAAATGTGGAGAGTTGTGGTAGCCGAGCTCCTCAACTCAGGCTGTAGGGAAAATCTCTTTTTTCTCAATAAAAGCACGGCCTCCTACAAAGTATGCGATTTTCCCCGCCTTACGTGCTTCACTCACAAGCGGCCAGAGTTTCAGCCTTGCTTCCCTATCAGCTTTGCAGAGATCTTCTGCGAAGCGTAGACCGTTCCCTCGAAGGTAGGATGAGTTTTTCGCTGCAGCCCACACCGCAGCTCTTTGCATCCGTGAGGAGAACTGTATGATGATGCCTCTGGTGGCGCTCGGTTTCTTCACCCCGACCCGGTGGACTGTGTCGATGACATCTGGGAGTCGTTCAGCATCTGATGGCAGCAGCTCCTGGCAGATACGGGTCACCTCTTTCCGCACATCTTTGTCTTCCACCCTCTCAGACACTCCATGTAACTTTAGATTCCAGCGCCTCGAATATCTCTCCATTTCATTAATGCGCGATTCAAGCGTGAGAAGCTGTTTTTTTTCTTCCGTAACAGTGATTTCGAGTTGAGAGACCTTACCCTTTACCTCAACCACTTGCTTGCAGAGGACATCCAAATCTCCCCTCAGGCTCGAGATTTGCGCTGTATTATCCTTAACCAACATCTTCAGTTCGTCCGATCTGGCGTTGATCAACGTTGATAAAGAGGTGACAATATCATTATTTGCCATTTCAGATTTACCTTTCTTACTGGGTGGTTTCTCTGGGGTAATGGGGAGAGGCGGAAATTCCCCTTCACTCATTACAGAAAATTTTGGGGTGACATCTACAGCAGAGTAGTCATGGCAGTTGTCGATAAGAGCGTTTGAAGCACCTGCAACCTCCTGTTCCTCCATCTTCTTCATCACACTTTTTCTCTTCCCGCTAGAGTTCGCCATAACTCGAAAAAGAAGCCTTAAGAGTTTGCTACTGTACTCAAATACGGTAAAGGGCTCAGTTTTGAGTCACAATAGGAAGTTTCAAGCCGTATTATAATTATATATTTGCAAAATAAAGTTCAGTTTGATAGCTGCTCTCGAAAGCACGTTCGTTCACAGCGCCATCTTGGCTCCTCTCGTTAGCTTCAGGTTAGCTCGTAGCTAGTTTGCCAGGGTGTCGTCACTCGAGCCCAGCCTTACAGCCACACCCTCAGCGCCTCCTCTCTTCCCTTTTATGGAATTGTCTGGGCTGGACGGAACCTGTGACACGGTCAAAATGGCGGTGGTGGCCACCTCCCATTATAGACAACAAACGTGTTATTGAAGCCAATGGAATCCGTTTGTCCAGTATATGTACAGTCTATGGACTGAAACAGCGTTTCTGCCCTTTACAGGTAGACAGAAAAAATAATAATGTTGACACATTGTTGATAATATTACTACATTTCAAGGCTTTTTCAATACAGTGAAATTAGTTGAAACAGAGCCGAGATGTATTACAAAACAGCAATCCGCACAGCCCGGCAGCCCGGCGAATCTGGGATGAATTAGTGCTGCCTCAACCTCCTCGTCTTTCATTGGGTCAGAGTTTAAATTAAGTGGATGAGAAACCCATGGGGAGAGCTCTGCATAAATGAGAGTAAAGTTGAATTTTAAACGCGTTAAAACTGTCACAAAGTGGCGTTCAAAGCGGCGTTTTATGTCACAGAACGGCGAAAAAAGCGGCGTTCAATGTCCGTACCAAACGCCGTATTTTACGCCACCCACACAGAGAACGCGTCTGGGATTAGGGTGACGTAAAAAACGGCGTTCAATGTCCGGAAAAAACGTCGTATTTTACGGGCGTTCTACGGGACCGTTCAGAACGGCGTAAATTACGGCGTTCTGGCAGAGTTTTCGCCGTATTTTACGACGTCTTGGCACATCAAACGGCGTTTTTTTCGCCATTTCTTAACTAGACGGGTTGGGAAAGTGGCGTATTGTGACGGTTTTGGCTTGCCATACATCTCCTTGTTTGAGCCGGAGCAGCTCAGAAGCAGCCGCGCGGTGCGGTGTTGAGGGATCAAACACCACGGCTGTGTCTCCATTCAGGGTCTGCATCCTACCTCGGCCGGATTCGTCGGCCGGTTACGTCACAGCGCCGCGACTCGGCCTGTCCCAATTCGAAGACTCCTTCAAATGCGGTCGACGAATGCGGCCTTCTTTTCGCCTGAATGAAGGATGGGTCGGGTGTATCCTTCAATAGGTAGCATTTCCCAAGATGCCTTGCGGGCCGGCCGACGGAAAAACTTAAAAACAATGTCGGACAGTGAAGCGGGAGCTGTCGGAGAGGATTGCGCATATAAATGTAAGTATAAACTTGAAAACTGTCAGTTTAAGGACTTTTTGTGATACATGAACGTTATTTTAGTTAGAAATGTTACAGTAAAAGTGCTTGTATTGCGGTCTCGGCTCGTATGTTCGGCCGCGCTCGGTGTCGTACTTCTCCCGCTACGTTTCCCCCTGATTTTAATTGAAGTTTGTATTTTAGGACCAAAAGAGAAAACCAGGGAATTTATTAAGCTTAGGGCGGAGATGGACCACATGATCACCGGAGCAAAGTATTCGGCGGCTGTGGCATGGAGGTACAATAACATCTCATATTTTAAAAACTCGTTTGAGTTTATTTTTTCTGCGAAAACATGAAAGGAATAACCCGTTGTCCTCTTTTCTCTTCCTGTTTCTTTTCTTACATGTTTGTTAAGACTATTCTGGAGAAAATGGGCATCCAGGGGAAGGTGCCAGCGATGACCAGCATCTGGAGCTGATCTGGGAGGAATTGAGGCTGCAGAGGGAGGCAGAGCAGCAGAGAGCACAGGAGAGAAGGAAGAACTTTGACAGCTTTTTACTTTGCTAGAAAAAATGGTTAAGGAAGATTAAACATGTACATGTAAAAGAAATATCTAAATAAAATCAGTTCTGCATTAAACTCTTGAATTTTATTTTTGTTTACAAATGAGAATTGTTTACTACAGGGTATCCGCTGGGTCTTGAAAAGTCTTAAAAGGTGATAAATCGGTTTTGGTCAAATTAAGACCCTTAGAAAGTATTAAAAACTATTATCACATCTTTGCTCATGCTCAGCTTGTCTAAAGTATTTTCTCTGAATTAGCTCTCCAACAGTCAAGGAAATGATTAACCCCCAGAGACCCACGGTTGTAATATTACATCAGATTTAAGTCCACAAAAATAAACCTTCCCCATTTTTTTTCTTTTTAAAACCACATTTACATTGCTAATAGGTCCTATTGTTCAGTTCTGCAACACTATTGGCTGTTAAAATGTGTAAATAGGCCCGTTTATCTGGCCTCCTAGAACAACATGTGAAAGGTTAAAAAAATATTTTGCAGTTGTTTTCTAAATTTGGGTTTCTGGGGGTTAAAAAGCTAAATAAAACGTCGAACTCCATCGTTTAAGGTTCCTTCTGCCCAGCGGTTCCACGGTTGCTAGGCGACGGAACGTTCGCCGAGGGAGTTCATGAAGGCTAGGCCTGTCCAAATTCACAGCCGTTAACATCCGGTCTACCCGGCCGACGGAGGACGCAGCCCACGTCGGCCGGGTGGGCTGGGTCCTTCGAAGGATGCAGACCCTTTTTTTTTTTTTTTTTTTTTTTTATTGTACAGATTCACAAATACAGCGCATATCTTACAACTCAACAAGGTATGAATAAGTACAGTTGGTTAAGAACAAAGCAGCCATCCAAACAAAGAACAACAGCAACAAAAAAAAAAGGAACATTATAGGTCAGAGATAACAAAACAGCATACCCGTGCATTAAATGACCTTCTATATGAAGTAAAGAAAACAAAGAAAACTAAACAAAAACATAAGTACGCACATACATTCTAGCTACATCAGTTGAAAAGCAACATCAAAAAATCAAGTAAGATCTTAGCCTTCTTTAATTTACACTTATCTAATGAAGCCTTCAACAGAAGGACTTCATTTTTAAAACCAGCAAAATTCAGAGTAATTTTTAAGAAGCGACATTTATGAATAAAAATTTTTGCAACTATACATAAGTTGTTAATCCCAAATTCTAATTTCTTATTTTCTGTTTGTAGGCCAAATCTTATTACTTGAAAGGTTAGAAAAGGGCAATCAATACTTTTAGAGGTTAACCAGTACTGAAAATCATTCCAAAAAGATCTGGAACTGTCACATGAATAAAAAAGGTGCTCTGTAGTCTCAATATCAGTTTTGCAAAAAGTGCATGTGTTCGTATCTATATTGAATTTCTTATGAAGATAGTCCTTGGACGGGTAAATGGCATTTAAAATTTTAAAGTGATTTTCTTTTGCTTTTGGTGGAATTGGAAAAGAGAGATATTTAGTCAAGAACCTAAAATTATAATCTTTAAACAAATATTTTCTTTTTAATTGAGAAGGAAAAAGTTGTTTGGTTAGAATCGTCCTTAAGAATTTATTATTGCATGACTTTCCATTAAATTGACAATCATCAATAACTAAGGATGGTTCACGAATTATACAGGTGCTGGCCAGTAAATTAGAATATCATCAAAAGGTTGAAAATATTTCAGTAATTCCATTCAAAACGTGAAACTTGTACATTATATTCATGCAATGCACACAGACCAATGTATTTCCAATGTTCATTACATTTAAATTTGATATTCATAAGTGACAACTAATGAAAACTCCAAATTTGGTATCTCAAAAAATTAGAATATTCTGAAAAGGCTGAATATAGAAGACACCTGCTGCCACTCTAATCAGCTGATTTACTCAAAACACCTGCAAAGGCCTTTAAAAGGTCCCTCAGTCTTGTTTTGAAGGCACCACAATCATGGGGAAGACTTCTGACTTAACAGCTGTCCAAAAGACAATCATTGACACCTTGCACAAGGAGGGCAAGACACAAAAGGTGATTGCTAAAGAAGCTGGCTGTTCGCAGAGCTCTGTGTCCAAGCACATTAACAGACAGGCGAAGGGACGGAAAAAATGTGGTAGAAAAAAGTGTACAAGCTCTAGGGATAACCGCACCCTGCAGAGAATTGTGACGACAAACCCATTCAAAACTGTGGGGGAGATCCACAAAGAGTGGACTGCAGCTGGAGTCAGCGCTTCAAGAACCACCACGAGGAGACTCATGAAAGACATGGGATTCAGGTGTCGCATTCCGTGTGTCAAGCCACTCTTGAACATGAAACAGCGCAAGAAGCGTCTCGCCTGGGCCAAGGACAAAAAGGACTGGACTGATGCTGAGTGGTCCAAAGTTATGTTTTCTGATGAAAGCAAGTTCTGCATTTCCTTTGGAAATCAAGGACCCAGAGTCTGGAGGAAGAGCGGAGAAGCACAGAATCCACGTTGCATGAGGTCCAGTGTAAAGTTTCCACCGTCAGTGATGGTGTGGGGTGCCATGTCATCTGCCGGTGTTGGCCCACTCTGTTTCCTGAGGTCCAGGGTCAATGCAGCCGTCTACCAGGAAGTTTTAGAGCACTTCATGCTTCCTGCTGCTGACCCACTTTATGGGGATGCAGACTTCACCTTTCAACAGGACTTGGCACCTGCACACAGTGCCAAAACCACCAGCACCTGGTTCAAGGACCATGGTATCCCTGTCCTTGATTGGCCAGCAAACTCGCCTGACCTTAACCCCATAGAAAATCTATGGGGTATTGTGAAGCGGAGGATGCAATACGCTAGACCCAACAATGCAGAGGAGCTGAAGACAACTATCAGAGCAACCTGGGCTCTCATAACACCTGAGCAGTGCCACAGACTGATCGAGTCCATGCCACGCCGCATTACTGCAGTTATTGAGGCAAAAGGAGCCCCGACTAAGTATTGAGTGCTATACATGCACATTCTTTTCATGTTCATTCTTTTCAGTTGGCCAACATTAGAGAAACAAACATTTTTTCATTGGCCTTTAGAATATTCTAATTTTCTGAGATACCAGATTTGATGTTTTCATTGGTTGTCACCTATAAATATCAAAATTAAACGTAATAAACATCGGAAATACATTGGTCTGTGTGCATTGCATGAATATAATGTACAAGTTTCACGTTTTGAATGGAATTACTGAAATATTTTCAACCTTTTGATGATATTCTAATTTACTGGCCAGCACCTGTAGAGGAAGAATAGGTTAAACTGGCTTTAGCCATCTGAATCATTGCAGGGGGAATGGCTTTCACAACTTTAATGAATTTACTTTGAGTACATGATACGCCATAATTTTCTATGAATTTATTGTACGATAATACATTGCCATCATTGTCTAACAAGTGTAAAACTGTCCAAATTCCATGATCCATCCAATCCTTATAAAAAATGGATTTTCGGTTTATCAATATACATCTGTTGTTCCAAATTGAATTTGTATGTGGAGAAAAATTATGCTTGTAAATCATTTTCCAGTACTGAAGAACCTGTTTATGAAAATTAGATAATTTAATAGGTATTTTGGAAATTTCAAAATCACATTTTAAGAGAAATTCAATGCCACCAATCTTCTCGAAAATTATTTTAGGGAAATAAAACCAAATACTGTTTGAGTTATTTATGAAAGACTGCAACCATTTGAGTTTGATGGAACCATCCATTGCTTCAAAATCAATCGCATTCAAACCTCCTTCTTCAAACGATTTCACTACATCATTCTTCCTAATATAATGTTGTTTGTTTCTCCAAATGTAATTAAAGTTAATTTGATTTATATTAGAGATTAGTCTATTGGAAACATATAAGCACTGTGATGGATAAATCAGTCGAGAAATACCTTCTGTTTTGGTAAGTAAGACGCGTCCAAAGATGGAGAGGTCTCTTTGTAACCAGCTGAATAGGATCTTTTCAGATTTCTGGGTAATATGCTCAAAATTTAGATTTTCTCTATTGTTTGTATTCTTTGATATTATAATGCCCAAATATTTAATTTCAGTTTTAATAGCTATGTTAAGAGAGATACTGGGTTCACAGTCATGAATATTTAATAATTCACATTTTCTGATATTCAGGTACAAACCAGAGGCCTTTGAAAATAGTGAAATTTCATTTAGTGCAAGAGGAACCTGTGTCATGTTCTTTAAAAATAGTGTCGTATCATCTGCTAATTGACTTATGATTAATGGGGCTCCCATCAAGTTCAGTGGTTGAATATTTGGATTGTGTTTCATGAAAATAGCTAAAAGTTCTGTTACAATAATGAAAAGTAACAGAGAAGCTGGACACCCCTGGCGGATTCCTCGACTGACGTTAAATCGTTTAGACGTTCCAAAAGTTAGAGAAATAGAACTATTGATATCGGAGTATAACAAAGAAATTAAATCTATGAATTTTTTACCAAAACCAAAATACTGTAAAGCTTTCAAAATAAAAGGATGTTCGACCGTATCAAATGCTTTATAAAAGTCTAAAAAAAGAATCACTCCATCATCTTCAATTAAGTGATTATAATCCAGTAGATCTAAAACTAGTCTAATATTATTATGGATAGAACGATTCTTAAGGAACCCAGATTGTGTTTCACTAATAATCTGATCTAAGCCGTCCTTTAATCTGTTTGCAATAACATGAGCCAGAATTTTATAATCTGTATTCAATAGAGTAATTGGTCGTAGATTATCGATTAATCTTTTATCTTTACCAGGTTTGGGGATAAGGGAAATAAGACCCTGTTTCATTGTCGTTGCTAATGTTTCATTACTAATGATTTCTCTAATAGTTTTGAAGAAAAATTCTTTCATTTCTTTTCAGAAGAATTTATAAAAGATGGCAGTCAAGCCATCCTGACCAGGAGCTTTGTCCATTTTCAGTTTGTTTAAGGCTTGATCTAAATCATCTAGTGATATGTCAGAATCACAAATTTCTCTGAATACAGAATCGATTTTTGGAATATAAGGTTCAATCTGATCAAAAAATGTAATTGAATCAGTAATTAAGTATTTAGATGAGTATAAATTTGAATAAAACTTATGTATTTCTTCTGCTATAGTCTTGTGATTTGTGCATTCTTCCCCATTTATAAGTAATGTATTAATACATTTCTTCTCTTGCCTCCGTTTCTCCAGATTGTAGAAATATGAAGTACTTTTTTCACCTTCTTCTATCCATTTTGCACGAGCTCTAATGTATGCTCCATGAGCCTTTTTCTTGTATAAATCATCTAATTGAGCTTGTAAAGACAAAAAGGATTTCTTATCAGCCTCTGACATAAACTGTCTATTACAATAATTATTTAAATTGTAAAGTAGTTGACTTTCAAACTCCTTTTGTTGTCTACTTTTCATTTTACTAAACGTAATTGAAAATTCTCTAACTTTAAATTTAAAAAATTCCCATCTGTGTGTGTAAGTACCAATTGTTCCATCATTGTAGATTTTATGCAGGAGTTCTTTAACCATTTTAACATACCCATCATCAATTAACAGATCTGCATTAAATTTCCAGTAATCCTTTTTAAACTGTGTTTTATTTTCAGGGTTAAGTTTAAGAGTAGTAATACTATGATCTGTCAACGGGGCTGCTGAGATGGAAACATGTGAAACATATCTATATAGTACAGACGAGCCCAACCACAGATCTAATCTGGACATATTATTACCGTTTGGTTTAATCCAAGAGAACTGAGTAACTCCAGGGTTTCTCTCTCTCCATATGTCACTTAAATTGTTTGAAGCAATGAATTTTGTTAGAGTTGGATTCCACTGATTAATACTGTATCTAGGAGGGTGTCTATCCTGCCATTCATTTGGAACAAGATTAAAATCACCGCCTAGTAACACATGGTCTGTGTGGTATAAAAGTTTATACTCAGAGAGGACATCTGTTATTTTTTCCAGCATGAGCTTATTTAGAGTTACAGAGGAGTACCCATAAACATTTACTAGGATCACAAATGAACCATCAATACTCAATACAACTGCCAGCCAGTGTCCTGAAATATCAGCCTGAAAAGTCACGACCTTCCCTGGACATCGGTAGAAACAGAGAGCAACTCCAGCAGAGTGGTTTGATCCATGGCTGAAGAGGATTTTTTCACCCCACTGATTTGACCAGAAGGTGGCGTCAGCGTCACTTGAATGAGTTTCTTGCAGTAAGGCACAATTTGCTTTTAGCCCTTTGATAAACATAAACATTGCTTTTCTTTTAACATTATCCCTGAGACCTCTAACATTCAATGACACAAAGGATAAACACGTGCGTAGCATTAAAATAAACAAAAATAGAGTTCAAAATATTGAGAATATCAAACTTGAAGATAAAAGAAAAATGTAGTTTACTTTCCTGTTTAGTGAAAGGTGAAAGAACAGTGGTGTCGGCACCTCCCATCCCATTCATAACTGTCAAACGTCCCTCTTAAGTAGAGTTCGGAGAACAAGTAAAGGTGAACATCTTTCAGTCATCTGCCAGAACGCGACGGCCGTTGATATAACCAACAGCTCCCCTGTAGTACGCCTTCTCTCCCGCATTTCTGGCTTGTAGAATTTTCGGCCAAACCTTCTCCCTCTCCATACGATCCTCCTTCGTCAAATCCTCGGCAAAACGGATTTTTTCACTCTCACAAATCTGAGCCTTTTTGGACTTCTTCCATATTCCATCTCTATATAGGCGCTGTGTGAATTGAATTATGACTTGGCGATTTCTGCCCTCTTCTTTCCTTCCAATCCGGTGCACAGTGTCGACGATGTACTCCAAATTATCCGACCATTCTGGGGCAATCTTGGCGAGAATTTTAATCACCTCTTTTCTGATATCTTCATCCATGCGTTCTTTCATTCCTTTAATCCTTAGATTCCATCTTCGTGAGTACCGGTCTCGTTCTCTTGCCTTTTCTTTGAGGTCATCAACTTCTCTCCGTAAGGTTGAGGCTTCCTTCTCCAAGCCCGCAATTTTATGTTTACAATCACGGACTTCCGCTGCATTGAACTCAATGGACTCAGCAAGACTGGCAATCAACGAGGCATTCTCAGATAACTTGTTGTTAATGTCCGCCATTTTGTCATCTTGTTTATCAAATCGCACGTGGAGAGCTTGAATAGCTACCAGGATGTCGCTCGCTGTGGGACTGGGTCTAGCAATCTTTCTCGGATGGTCACCTTTAGACGGAGTCGAGAGAAGCAAATCATTCATTTCCTCCAGATTTCTTTTTTCCCCGCCGCCACTTTCAAGCTCCATGTCTGAAAGGCAGTAGTCGTGGTCATCCGCAGCTGAAGCCAAGTCTTTTATATTATCATTCTGGGAAAACTTGCTTTCCTTTTTGTCCTTCTTCTGTTCTTTCGGCATCTTTGTGAAGTCCGCGTAAGGTTTTTGAGGGAACAAAGCACCAAAAAAGGAGGGATAAAAGGTACCTTGCACCAGAGCTAAGTTAAGGACAGCCGCTTAGTTCGCCATCTTGCCGTCCATCCAGGATGCAGACCCTGAATTGAGACACAGTTGAGTGGAAAAGGCCCGGATGGAACGAACCACCTCCGCTCCACGATCCCACTCAGCCAGCCCCCACCTCTTGGCTCTCCGAGTAGCCCCTGGCTGCATCCCGGAGATTGGGGCGGGGCTAAATGTGGGCGGGGTTAAACGTTTAGAGGTGGGTGGAGACAACTGTTTGACTCCTGCCCCTCTCTCAATGTAACCAGGAAACCGCGAGTAGCCCCTTTCTAAGGATTAGAAAGCCCTAAAAACCCACAAAACTCATGTAAAGCATAACATTGGTAATCAAATGACTTGTTTGCTGGATGTAATAATTTTAAAGAGCAGATAATTACAGGCGCCATTTTTGATCCAATCTGTTCTGATATTTTTATTCTTTTTTCTACTTTTGTATGGTATGTGTATTTTATAGCACATAGGTATTTGTGTCTTTTAGCTAAAATAGGTACTTTTGGTACCTATATAAAAGGTTCAGGCATTTGATAGACTATTCTTTAAACCTGCCAAAACCATTTTAATAGTTGATTTTATCAATGCCGCCTTTATTTTAATAGTCATTTCCCAAGTGAGTGTTAAACAGTACAGACACGGGTAAATTTGTTGTACACTCAGTTATATCAGCTACATTAAGAGGACCAGAGACTTAAATTGTGCTGATACTTCTTAAAACACGCCAGGGTTTGAGGCGGGGTGGTGAGACATTGTGTGAGACACCCAAGAATGCAGACTAAATTTTTCAAAAAAAAAGGTAAATTTAATAGAGCAAACAGCCAACACAGGAATAAAAGTACAAACAAATGAACCAAAAAGCACACAAAAAACAAGAGAACCTCCAAAAAAAAAAACAATGTGAGGAGGAAAAAGAATGCAAAAACTGTGACACAGCTGTACTATGGCATTTCAAAGCCAGAAAACACCCTCATCTTCCTTTTTTCCTCAATTTCTCTGCAGAACTCCTCATAGTCGGACTGAAAACTAAACATGAATAGGAACGGTTCCCTGCAATCGTTCATCTCCTCTTCATCCAGGCCATCACAGAAGCATAACCTCTCCACTGCCCTCCGGCAAGCTTCCCTGTCCATGGTGATGACCTGGGGAAGGGAAAGGCTTCCTTTGAAGGACCTTGTGGTACACCACCTTGCTGCCTCAAAGGTGTCCTCAAGCAGAGAATTCTCCTAATCAAAAATAAAGACAATATTAAAATTACTGCTGTCAAGAGATTAAAAACATATTTTACATTAATTATGCATGATCTGAAAGTAATCTAATCTTTCAATTTAATCTAATAACTGTACATAATATAAGCCTAATATAAGCCTTATTTTCAATGCTAACAGCAAGCCAAACAGCTGATGCTGTGGTCTTTCCAAACTGCAGCACGGATGTGCATCTGGTACAGGAGAGAAGCTGTCAGCAGCCTTGATGCTCAGTGACACACCCATTACATCCAAATGGTAACAATAACTTTGGAAAAAGTTGCAAGAAGGGTGAAAAAAAAAAACGGAGTAAAGATAACAAGGTCGCTGAAATAAACACTGCTGCAGCTAATCTCTCACCGGTCTTGTCACTGTAACGTCAACCCTTCAACTTATGAGTTTACATCAACCCTTTATGAACACCAGCAAGAAGCATAAAAAGAAATTAGTTTACTTAAAAGTCCCATAAAGAAGCAGTAGATTGAAAATGATTAACATAATTAAAATATATAACACGATAATCATGGCTGTAAAAAATTAATTGCAAGTAATGGAATTATTTGACACCTCTAATTAAAATAGAGGTTGGAGAAGAAACAATGACACAAGAAAAGCCAACAATATAAAACATACTCTGTTCCCTGTGTCCAGTTCCAGCAAGTTCTCAGCCTCTGCTAGAAAGGAAAAAGATTGTGGTTCATAAAAAGCATATTAACGATGCAAGTTGTAAAAAAGATCAGTTGCTTAGTATTCTGGTTTAATGAAAATAGAGAAATTACTGAAAAACTTGCTTTGAAAAAAAAAAAGTGCTCGTCTGGAACGGTCTTAATTTTCTAATCTTGGCAAAGTAAGAATTTCATTGTGCAGAAAGCGTGTTTTTCTAGCTGTGCATATGACAAAAAGTTGAATCTTGAATCTTCCCACATCCCATTTCGACAACCTAGGGGGTTGTGTACAATAATACTTGTTTGAACAATACCTGATGCTGCACAGACTAATTCAGTAAGGCAGGACTTCTTAGGAGGGACCACTTCCAGGCCCTGAAATAAGTGAAGGAATTATGCTTTAGTCTGCAAGCAACAGTTAAACTACAAGAATTAATCAAATTGTCTCTCACCTGTTTTACTCTTTCCTCTCTCCGTCTTTTTCATGCCTGCACTCTGTCTTCCTCAGACCTTGGTGATACAATGACAACATTCATTCACTATGAAAACATTCATGTTATTCTGTTGACACTTGACTGAGCAAAACGTTTATATAATTACACACATCAGATTAGCACTCTAACCATAATAATAAAGCCCATCAGGTGTAGAACTCAGATACGAACATAAGCTTAAAAAACTAACATATTTCCCCCTGTAAAATATATTTTCCACCAAAAAGTAATCATGACCACACAACATATCTCCCCAAAGCTATAAAAGTGTTCCTACAGGTTTCTTCAACTTAAATTTAAGTCTGTTTAAGATCTTTCTAAAGCCATATAGAAAAATGAATACCTATTTCACAGCACTATCAGCAAAAAAGTAAATAAATAAAATAAAATTATTGAACTAGTTTTCATTTATTCATCTATACAACTTTACCAATATATTTTGACAAAACACTGGGTGGGCACTTGGTAGAAGATCGGTTATATTTTTAAACAAATGGTTAAAAATCTCTGGTTTGACATTAGAACCTTAACAATAATTTTTGTTGCCTATATTTTAGTTTAATTTTAAGACGTTTTTTTATTATTGTTAATTTTATCACCCTAATTTCTTGCAGTATTTCTATTGTATAAAAGCAACAGTGCAAACAGTAAAGACACAAAATTGAAATAAATGTCTAAAAATAGCCTTTATTAATACTAGTGCTTCTCTTCATGTCATCACTTGTTTGGAATATTTTGATGAACTTAAGAAAAATGCAGTACAGAAAACTTACATCCAACACAAATTTTAAGACCCAGATGCCAAAATTGAAGGGTTTCTCCAGTCTTTTAAAGGTATTACTTTCAAATTCATAAATTCAATGTTTTTAAGACTCCGTGGGAACCCTGTAAACATTTCTCCTCAAAAGTAAGTCGCCTCGCATGTGTAAAATACGCTATATGTATCATCTAAAACTCATAATTGGGAAAAAAAACTTTAATTTCCAAGTTTATAAAACGTTCGCCCAACATTGGTCCTCGATATTGTTAAAACAGAGAAAGAAAAATCCTGGCTTACCTTGATTTTGGCAGCTACTTCCCTCTGTCCCGGCTACAGCATTGAACACACACATAGCATAGCTGTTTCCTGGTTCCATTGAGAGAGGGGCAGGACGCTGGAGTCAAATAGTTGTCTCCGCCCACCTCTAAACGTTTGACCCCGCCCACATTTAGCCCCGCCCCGATCTCCGGGATGCAGTCAGGGGTAGTTGGCTTGGCTCTGCCCGTCAGGAAACTCAAGGCAAAAGCCACCTTGCTCTGCTCCGAGGGGAATTCGCTTGGATTAAAGTCAAAATGGAGCCGGCAGGAGGTGAGGAATGGTCGACAATCCCCTGCGGTACCAGAAAAAGTTTCAGGACGACCCAAACGAACCTGTCGAGGGGGAGCAGGCGCTTGCTCCAGTCTGGCTACACGTCCATGCAACTGCTGCAACCCTGACATGCAGCTGCGGAGCTCCTGGGTCAGAACAGGAAGGCTGGCTTCTCCTGCAGCACCCTCACCAGTGGCAGGTAAGGAAGGGTCTTGTCTCTGGGTTCTTCCTGCTGGGTCAGACATCTGGTGGAGTTGTAATGTCACGGTTTGCCTCTGCAGGAACCCATCTGCAGGAACCCATTTGCAGGAATAAAGATCCTTTATCCAGAGTTCATAAAGATTTAATAAACAAAACTTCCTCCACTGACTGTGGGAACCAAAAAACCAAAACCAAACTCAATCCATACAAGTACAACTCAGCAAAGACAACTCCACACTGATGACTGGCAGCAGTGGCCTGAAATAGGGTGAGGGCAATCAAGATGATGTGGTTCAGCTGCAGCACTCCAGGAGGTTCACAGGGAAGGGGAGGATTCCTGAGAGGAGCTGCAGCTGACCTGAACAAAAACAACAGAGAAAAAGTTAAACACAAACACAAAAAGGGGCGAATCATAACAGCGTCAGGCGGGACCATAGACATAAAAGTATAAAAAAAAGTCCTGCTTGTCTTCCAACTATCTTTGTTGTTCCTGCTGTTGATCACCTGGATCAGGTGTGTTCAGCCAATTAGAAGCTGCAAGTTCATGCATGGCTGGAAAACATGCAGGACGGTGACTCTCTAGGACCAGGGTTGCATACCTCTGATCTAGTTAGTAGACTATATTCAAACGGTGTGATTAAAGGGATATTCCACATATTTCCCAGAGTTAGATAAGTGGGAGCAAACAGTTTGTAACCAGCCCAGGCATTCTCCTGACCCGGCTGTACTCCTTTCGCTTTAGATCAGCATAAAACACAGTAAGTGAATGGATCTAACTAGCATTGTGAGTAGAAAAGTCCTTAAAATCACTCAGAAGTGATCCCAACAATGTGCGGTGACCTAAATAATCATACTGAGTGCAAGATAAAATAATTAGTAACATAAAGGAATCACAGGCGCCATTTATACTTGGGATTACTTTATGACAAAGCACAGCTGTCTGGGCTTGGGTCGCACCTCCCTTTAAGATGGGAGGTGTTTTAGTTTGAAAGAAAAACATTTTTTGAATTGTTTATCCTGCTGTATGTTGTGTGTGTTCTCATGAACAGTAGATGGTACTTGCTGGCTGTGGTGAAAAACATTCTTGGTGGGACTATGTGTGCAATTCCCTTCTTAGTGCATTGGAATCAATTAATATAAACTTTGGAACTGCACATTTTCTCTATTTCTTGGTGGTCCGTGTGTAGCTGGTCTAGCACATACTTCGTCATTGACTCTGGAACGACACTCTGTCTGCCTAAGAAAATTACTCCTGCCTCCATTGCCAGCTCATCTTTTTATTTATTTTTTTTTGTGCGTTTCCGTCCTGCTGTGAAGCAAACACAATTGATGTCTGAATGCTGGTGACAAGCCTTACAGATTTACTCTCAGGTGGAGCATCAAAGTGTCTGCTTTCAATGTCACGTCTGATACTTAAAACGTTACTGTTATTGTATGCTTTTTAACTCTGACAGACACAGAGGCAGAGGTGAAAAAGAAGTGAAAGAGAAAGGAAGAGACAAAAGATGGGGGGGGGGGGGTTGTTTCACAAAAATAAACAATAATGAACAAGAATCTGCTTCTAGACCTGCAGAAAGACTGAAGACAAAAAAGCAAAAAATAAATAAAACATGGGACACAACAACATTACAACAAGATCAAGCTATCACTGCGTCAACTTGATGAAGAAATATATAAGCAACCTTGTTTAACGGAACAATCACACAATGATGAATCACAGTGCATTAAGTGCCCACCATAGCCTTAAGACCTGTGTTGAGCGTGCCCAAGTCCATACTTATGAGAGCACCATGTGAGCATGTGTGTGTACATGCACTTGTTTATGTAAGGTTTCTCTATAGGAGCGTCCAATAGAGAGTGTGAGGGGCCACAGATCTGCCCCCTAAAGATGTGCAGGAGGCGGAGGGAGCTCCAAGTCCCAGAGATCCAGGAGTTGCCCCAGAGCACAGGAACTCCAGGGAGACTGCGACCAGAAAAGCCCCCACCTGTAATGTACTCAAGCTGGCGGACCCGTAAAAACACCCAACACAGAATGACACATTTTAGAATGTTTATCAAAGAGGGAAAAGGGGCGATGACTGGAGAGGCAGAGGCTAGGTCAGAAGACAGGCGTTACCAGAAGATCTGAGAGGTTGAATATCCGACAGGGGGAATCCGGAGACGTGGTCGAGGACTGAGCAGAGAGGCAGTAACTCCAATAGGGGAAATCCAAAGACGTGGTCGGGAGCAAAGCGGTAATCACAGGAGGGCACGAGGAGCAGGTAGGTCAGAGGTCGAGGCAAGGTTCGGATCAGTGGAGTCAAGGTGGGTGAAAAGCTGGAGAATTTACTAACAAAAACGTGTTCAATAATCTGGCACCGGTTGGAGAGCAGGCTGGGAGTTATATAGCAGGAGGAGCAGGTGTATGTGATGAGCTGATGAGGAGCTAATGAGAGACAGGTGGTTTGGATGATGTTGATGGTGAGTTGACTGTGGTTGCTGGGGAAACAGCTTGGCTGGAGCTTGATGAGGTGCGGGCTGTGGTTGCTGTGGCAACAGGTCTTAGGCAGGA
Source organism: Nothobranchius furzeri (assembly GCF_043380555.1). Classification (NCBI taxonomy): domain Eukaryota; kingdom Metazoa; phylum Chordata; class Actinopteri; order Cyprinodontiformes; family Nothobranchiidae; genus Nothobranchius; species Nothobranchius furzeri. Next base: position 61,410,682 of record NC_091745.1, on the reverse strand, counting down.
ACAGGATCACGACACCGCCCCCCTCAAGAGGCGCAGAGGATCGCCCCGGGGGGCCACAACCAGCAGCCAGCAGAGTCCCGGGAGACATCAGCGGCAAGCCCTCAGGCCCACCCACAGCCTCCCACCCATAGCCGGCCGAGCCCGGGATCCAATGACCCGGGACCCAGGGGTGATCACCCCCGCCGGGGACCCAGCAGAGCCCAGAGACCCAGACCCCACCGGGCAGCCACCGGGATTGGTCAGGCAGATGCCAAAAATCTTAAACTCCCTGACCAAAGAGCCACGACCCAGGCAGACCAAGGCACCGCACTCCACACCATGTGTGGCAGGGGGAGGGGAGACGAAGATCTAAATCTTCAAAAGAAGTCCCAGGAGAAGGGAGGAGTCAAAGACCGCACCTGACATACACAGTCATACACAAACACAGTCACACACTCCCTCCCTCATGCTCACACATACACATACAACCAAAGACTACAAAAATGCACGCCGGACACCCACTCATGCTCCCCATACACACCCTATTCACTCTGGTCCCGGTACTGCTGCACATGGGGTACAACCATTACCGGTTCCATGAGTTCGACCCTTTCTGCTGTGGTGCTGATGAGCAGGATCCCCCGCCCAGCGCTGAGCACAGCAATCCACCACCCCAGACCCCAACCGGATGGCCGGATCTCCCTCCTAGCCTCCAGCCCCAGGAAGCCAAGCGACAACAGAGATGTCCTAAGACCCGTAGTCTTCCTCCGCCTGCTCCAATATGGTGTTTGTGAGTGTTGATGAGGTGTATTCCATGGCTGTGGTGAGCGGGCAGTGCAGGCATCGTCTGGCCTATGCCAGCTGATGCCACCACACCACCCCACTTGCACCCACAGCCCTCGGTGTCTAAGTGCAGTTTAAAATTGGAAGTGGGCACCGGCACTTGGGATGAGGCTGAGAAATCCCTCTGCCAAGTGCCGTTGGATGTGCTCACTCCCAAGGCCCTAAGTGTGTGTTTGCGTGGGATGTTGTCGGTGGAAGTGTTTAAGGTGCAGATAAAATTGGGGGGTAGGTTGCCACAGGAATGCGGAAATGAGGTCCATACCGGCGCTCCCTGACTTGTCCACCCCCCAAGGTCCTATGTGCATGTTTTTGTGATGATGTGAAGGAGCAGGAGGAGAGAAATGTGTGGGGATGGGGAGGAATAGCTGGTTGGGCTTAGCCCTCAAGGGAGCCAGCTCCCCCAGTGGCCCCAATAGGCACCTCTGTTGTCAAAATGCCACCCAGGGCATGGAGACCCCAGCCCATCCTGCCAGGGCCCAAAGCAGCAGCATCACAGAGCCTCGCGGAGTCCGAGGGCACCAACCCAGCCCCACCCTAGCAGAATATCTACGCCCATCCCTGCATTTGCACAACTTCTAGACTATAAAAGACATAGGACATCCAGGTAAGGTTGGGTCCTCCCCCTCCTGGACTTCTCCCTCCCCTGTGATGGGACAGCAGAGGAGCCAAGGTCTACCCGAGGCCACTGAACCCAAGTCAGGCACTGCTGCATGTTCCTTCCTTCTCGCCGGCAGCATACATGTCAGGCCCCGACCCCCAAGGCCCCACCCAGATCCCCCATGGGGCCGGCCACCCCCACACCCTGAGCCCCCAGGCCCCCACCCAGACCCGCCCAGGGGCAATGCAGCCGCCGGGCAGTAACCCATGGCCACCGCCAAGACCTCCAAGGGGCCCCACTCACAACCGCCAGTAGTCCACCCCCCGAGCCAACCCAAGCACCTCCAGAGCTCATCTTTGAAAAGTTAGAAAGATATCTTGAGAAACACTCAATCCAAAGCAAGTACTTGTGCAGACTGTGGTCAAGAGTTGTGACTCTGGGTCCAGGTGAATTGACCAGTATCCAGCCTTTGCATTGAGTTTGCTGAATATCTTGGGTTTTACAAACTTTGGGTTGAGCTCCTCCACTGCTGGAATTTTGTGTGTGTGTCTCTTTAGGCTGTTCTTTAGCCTTACGGCTTTCCATGCAATGTTCATTTAGCTCCTGACTGTTGAACTGACATTTTAATGCAAGCATTCTAGTCCTGGTCACAAAATTAGCAATATTTTCACCTGACCTTTGTCTGTATTGCATGAGGTAGAGTCTGTGGCTCCTGAAGATCACGTCCAGCTTCAGTTGTTCCTCAGAAAATGTCCAAAGCATTCAGCCTCTTTACGTCCTTGTTTCTTATGCCTTGGCATATTTTACATGCATGTTAATCTTCATCCGCTATGCCCTCGTCATCCAGGCATAAAGACATAAAGATGTCAGAACTCCTGTTCTCCGGCAGGTGCGCCTCTGTACAGTTTATTGGCACACAGATGTGCAGTCACGCATGACATAATAGATACACGAATAAGTAATTCAAAAGCATATGAAAGTAAGCAAGTCTCTATAAACAACAAGAGAGAAGGACACACTTTATTTACAATAAGCGTCTGTCCATGGTGCTGAAAGAAAAAGACACATCACCTGCTTTATTGGATGGTTTGATTAATTAAAGCTGTTTTCAGGAGTTACCCCTTTCAGAAATGATGTGTGATTTTTCAGATATCCGTAAAAGCCATCATGTACTGTGATAAAATGTAAGCAATACATTAAATTTTTATTTATTTATTTTTTTTGCTAAGCCTGCCCCCTGCCCCGCAGAGCTCCGTGCAATAGGAAACTGAGTGCCGACCAGAACTAACCAATAGCGTTAGCCTACCGCTTACTTGCTTCAAATTTAAGGAATACCTCAACTGATGCAGAGTTGATGAACTTTTCACGGACAAGTAAGTCTCTAAAATATAAATATATGAGAACACAACATGAGATGAGAATAATACTCATAAAACAACGTATTTTAGCTCGGTTTGTCGGCTACAGAAGCACATTTATAAACAGAAACGTGAAGTCACGATCTCAAACAAACAGAGCAACAGATTTTTTGGGTGATATGCTTGTCAGCCACAGATGGTGCCATCGGATAAGAGAAATGCTCAGGAAAGAAGCTTCAAATAAAACAACTGGTTATTATTCTTTGAACAAAATATCAGTACCCTTATGATAAAACCTAATTTTGGCTAAAAGTTAACAATTTTTGGGCTTTTAGAAAGAGATCCTTCCAGGAAAGCCGATCACACACTCCTCACGCATTTATAAGTCGTGGACACTCATTAAGTATCTCGTGGCCACAAGTTAATAACTTGTGGCTAAAAGGAAACATTTTTTCCCCTCATTGTCACTTGACGGGCACCGTAGATTTCAGCTCTATCTATATAAATGAACAGTGGTTGTGTGTGAATGGGAGAGCGAGAAAATGAGGGGAATGGAGATCCAGCACCTTCCAGCATGCTAGCTAGCTGTTTTCAGTTACAGGGGCACTAACAGTCAGTGCCCCAGAGACAATCAATTTACTGATGCAGATTGGCCAAAAATGATCCAGTTTTCCCTAACAACCAGATATGATTGGCTGTTTAGCTGCAGTTTTGGGGCACTTTTTTCAGTGTCTGAGGACTGACATTAGTGGGTTTCTTGAAGGAAATCCATTGTTTAATAAGAGGGAGCTAATGAAAATGATAAGTAAGTAATTTTGATTGCATGTAGATGCATATTTTAGAAAAACTAACATGTTTATTGACAATATATGCATATATAAGGGATGTGAATCTGACAGATTCAATTTGATTCCAATTTTTGGTTTGACAGTTTGATTCAGAATCGATTCTCAATCAATTCTCTAGTAACAAAGTGCCAACTAATGTGTAGATTAGAATGTGTGTGTAAAAGTGTGTGTGGTCTGACGACGCGGGAAAAAGGAGAATACAATGTGTCAGTGTATGTGCATCATTTTATACTAATAAACAGGTTTTATAACATCCAGTAGCATTTTTCCACATAAACCAGGAACGTTTGTCATTGAACACAAAGACTAATAGGCACTAATTAATCTTAGCGAGTGTCAGTTATGCACTGTGCAAGCGGCTTGAAACAGCACACAAACCAAAGTGGACAACATAATTTAATCGGGATAATAATAAAGATAATTCTCTGTTGAATTTCAGCAGGTTAGGAACACACACAGCGGAGCAGCACAGCTAGCACCTGCTCCAGTGATGGTGCATTCAGGAATGCTCAGAAATACGGCGTTTCCATTAAGGCTTTCAGACAGGATCAGTTCTGACTTTTTGTGAATTGATTCTGAATCTTTATAAATAAGAATCACGATTCGGATGTGAATAGTTTTTTCAGGTACCTTGAGCATAAAGTTTTTCACATTTTAGATTTCTTTTCTCTCTAAAATCAGGAAGGGCAGCAATCTAGCGCCCCCCTATGGACAAGCTGTCACTGTTTGCTGGTAAAAAATCAGCGCAATTGTATGTTGGACAGGTTTAGCACAAGTGACCCTGCCTACCAAACTGCTTCTTTCAAAAGAAGCTTAGCAGCTATGAAGTATAATGTGGGAAATCTATAGAATTATCACATTGATTGTATTGTATTGATAAGTATTGCTGTCTGAGATCTGTTTTTTAAATAGCCTACCATCTCTGCCATGTTAGTTTATTTGTGAACCAGGATTAATCAACTGTGCCTTTAAAATTCATGTTAACTTGTGGAAACAAACACTTACCAAAGTTGATTTCCTTATACTCTGTGTATTGGTCCATGGTCAGGTCAATGACTGCAGGTGTGGTTAATGTAGCAGGTAGCACTAAACCTTTTACAGCTCAGCAGTCTGCTCCGAACCATACCCACTTCTTTCATTATGTGATTGCCATAATAAAACTGAAACTTGGTCGTGACCAGCTGAGAAAATAGCAACCACCACCAGGAGGAGCTTCATCCATTCTTCACTTGCTTTAAAACCACTGAGAGATAATAAAGTAATACTCATAATAGATGAGACTGACCCCCTCAGACATTACAAAGGTTTGCGATAAAATTCCAGTTCTGTGAATATCAGCAATGGCCTGGCAAATTACTGACACACACACACACACACACACACACACACACACACACACACACACACACACACACACACACACACACACACACACACACACAATTAATGAAAACCAGTATCTTAGAAAATTCAAATATCAATTACGTCAGATCAATGCAAAAATAAAGAATTTTAGAAATGTTGGCCAACTGAAAGGTGTGAACATGAAAATATGAGCATGTGCAACACTCAGCGTACTGTAACCACCTGTATCCCTGTGCCTCGTTCACAGCTGAACCCACCTGGGCTCTGTGAAAAATTCCTATGGCTGGCATCAGCTTCTCCTTAACCACCATCTTGTTTCCAGCCATTAACAAGATGGCACATGTGCTCGGTATCACTGTTGGTATTACACACTCTTTCAAACTTTTTTCTGCTTTCTCCTTAATTGCTTACCTTTGTCCATGGTCTTCTTTTGCATCGTAACAGCTACCATCTCTCAACTTGGAAATTAGCTAAAGAAAGCATTGAATAAAGACTTTTTGGAAGTAGCACTGTCACTGTGTTAATCCTGCCAATCAACAATAAAGAAAGCAGGGTCTAACTAGACAGTATTTATTAAAACTTTTCCAATAAAGGGAGAACAGATGATTGAATTGCTTTGTGACACATCCCAAGGTAATCAAAATGGTCAGTGACTTTAAAAGGTACATTAGAGGATCCTGACGGCAAAGTTTATGATTAATACTGAACAATTCACTCTTGCTTACATTCATTTTGTATCAAAAGAGCCAAAAATATCATTTATTATTAAAATCATGTAATTTATTAGAAAGAAAAGATCATTTGCCTACAATTAAACCATTTGCTTGCTACCTACCATCCGTACACTATGTATGCCCCATTGCCACAGACTGCCTGGCATGCAGTCTTATATACTGTAGTTTAAAAGTAATTTTACAATTATTACATAAATCATTTGCTGATTTAAGTTTAACTTTAAATAAAGAATTTTTTACAACACTATCCTCTATTTTCTTTTGCAGTACATTCACAAATAGGTTTGATTACTAACACTGATTAACTTGTGTTTCTTCTTCAATTTTTCATTTTATTAATTCTTTGAAGGATACATTCAAATACATACATATTTACATTACGTTGATTACCACTGATTACATTATCACATTTTTTTCCCTTTGATTTCTATTTCATTTTTTTTTTGTCAGTTATGAGCTACTGATTACGTAGTTTGCTCTTCCATTTTTGATGACCGTATTTGCTCAAAAGCTTTCATTTTAACCTTACATACTGTATGTTATAGGGTTTTGTTTATTATGTTCATTTATGCACCGGTTTGTCAGAAGACATAATTTACAGCATCCACATCTTTCAGCTGACTTCTTTTCACGTGATCTCCATTCACATAGCACATACAGGGTACATATAGTGTTTTATTTATTTGTTTGTCAGACGCCGTCTGTGAGTGTCTACGGTCAAGTGCCCTGTGTGTGTGTGCTTTGATGCTTTGCTGAGTTTCACTAGTTTTGCTGCCTGGGAATGGCATCGCTGTTTCTCCAACCATTGCCTGGCTTCTGCTTCCTGCTGCTCTAGGTTCTGGTTCTTCTTGAGTTCTGGACGTCCTAAGGGTTTCCTGTCTCCTGGATCGCTGTGGATTGCTGTGGTCTGGTCTGTTTCTCCTCATGGCTCTGGCTTCCTTCTCATCGTGGTCCCTGCCTGTGGATTTTGCTAAGTGGGATTACAATTTGCTGATTGGGATAACTATTAGCTGTTCTGCTGTGTGAGGGTTTGCTTTTCCTCACTCCTGATGCTTTGGTGCCTCAGAACTAACTCTGTCTTCCTCTGCTGAGTCCTCAGGGCCTAAGGGTGTCCAACGCCTTGTGGTCTTCTGCCCGTGACCCCGTGCCCTTGGAAAGAGTGTGGTTTGTAAAGTATCAAAGGTCAAATTTTCATCAACATGACCAGAAAGTAACCTTTAATTTGCAGACACAAACACCCCAACTGTCTGGCCTCCAAACCAGAGGGCTCTGCACCAGTTCTTGTTAACGTACCACCAGAATTAACATTTTCAGTCATGGTGTCATGCAGAAGCGAGACTCCTGCATTTTTCACTGTGAATAAAGTTCACCTTCCTTAAAGTTCCTAAGTGACTTTACAACTTAAGATGTTTAAATCAAGTGTTTGAATAACTTGTGCTTTCATTTTAATCAGTGATGTGTTTAAAATTAATATCTTTCCTGTAATGATCCATTTCAGATCTTAACTACACCAGATCAGTATGTGTGGATTTAACTAGTTCATCTATCAGTATACTCATACACATTATAAGATTATTATTCATGTTTAACATTCACTTCGCGTAAGTGTTAAGCCATTTCCACTTCACACTGAGAATAAACCACTTAGTCTCGGAGCGAAGGAGTGACATTCTGAGGTGTTTTTAGTAATGCCCTCAAATGTGTGAAATTGTGATTTGCCAAATTTATAAATAAGGCAGGTGATAAAACAGAATTGTTTTCGGAACTAATTTAGTTTCTAGCTGAAGATCACCAAAATCAGTTTTTCTACTGATACAGAAAACTGAATAAGCTTGATTTAAACATTTTAAATAAACCAAACAGTAAAGATGTTTTTTTGTCTTTGTGGATGAGTGACTGTATAATGTCAGAATTAGTATAGGTGTCACTGATTAAGTGTAAATGGACATGGAACATTGTGAAAAAGTATATTTTTGTCTTTTCTGCCTGAAATACATTGATTTCAGGATGAATACTGTACCTCCTTGGAAAATGCAGCAGTAGCTTCAAACTTCAGTGACTTCATAGCCCTACTTCCTGACAGTTGCTGTACATCATTTGACTTTTATAAAGTGAAGAACAACAATTTTACAGAGGTTTATAAACAGGTGTGCTCTTATGGCAGATCTGTGTTAAGGAATGCAATACTGTTTCTTCCACCGACTAGCTTTGGTTATTTAATCTTAACGCCATCTTTGTTAAAACTGTGAAGTAACTCAGTGACAAATTAAGTTTCTTGAATTTGTGTGTAACACTCTTTGGCTGAAGCTCCGTCACGCACAAGATTTTCTCAGGACCCCATTGGACTATTTTGGTGGTTCAACCCCCCGGACAGAAACTCTGAGCCAATAGAATCACTAGCTGTTGAATTATTTTTCGGCTGGCTTTCGTAAACCAATCACAGGACTAGATTCACTGTAAACTAAGGAAATTGAATGAATCCTGCTTGTTACCGCAGCAGTGGCGGGATGCAAGACAGTAATCTCATGCTGATTTGCTAAATAGGAGAAACAATCAGAAAAGAGACAAAAGGGAAAGTTCAAACCTCTTTTGGTGGGACTTTCCCATCACTAGAGATCTAAGAGACACCAGCAGGAGCTTGAAAAGGCTTTTCTGGTTGAATCTGACAGTTGGAGTTGTTGCCCCGCAGTGGAAAGTACCTCAATAAACACAAAGATGCATTAGCCAAAGCCATCAGCTCACCCCAGTGAGATTCCTGCACCAATAAGGTTAATTTAGAGAATTTAGAGACACATATAAGCCAAGTTTCTCAGTGGATGTTTTGAACATTTCCTCTGTGTTCCCTTGATATTTGAACATGTGTAGGGGCATTCTCTTGAACATCAACAAACACACAACAAGTTGAATCAAGAGTTTCTCTTTATTTGTCTTTCCCTGAGCATGTTGTGTTACACTGGGACTTCTGTTGTGGACCCGACTCCAGAGCAGCTGTATCGGGAACTTAAAACCGGTAATCTGCTAAGACGCTGAAAATAATGAGAAAGCTCAGCTCTTGAATCAGGAACAAAATCTAACAGCTTAACAGAGACTGCGGAGAACGAATACAACAACCAGCTGGTGAATTCTGCATCAAATTACTAAAAGCAAAACTACAAACAACTGGAAAAAGATGCTGAATGACAGTAAAGTGAAATGATGCAACATTTACATTATATTGCAGGGATCGGGGGAAGAACGCGACACAGATTGGATCATCCTTACAGCCTGTTCAGCTTGGATCCTTGCTGCTTGCTGTCTGAGTTCCTCTGCTTTCTGTTCATTTAATCTGTGCATCATTGCTGCCATCTCCCTTTCCTTCGCCTCCCTTTCTATCCTTCTTTGCTCCTCTAGCTTTTCCAATGCTCTCCTCCTCTCTTCATTCATCCTCTCAATCTCCACCCTCCTCTCCTCCTCTCTCCTCTGTCTCTCCCTCTCTCTCTCAGCCTGAAGCTGCTGATTCAGTTTTTGCCTTTCTATCTCACACTGTTGCTGCACTTTTCTCTCTATTTCTTCTTTTTCTCTGCGTATTTTCTCCTGCTGCTCCTTTAGGATGCGTTGTTTCTCCTCTTCGATCTTCCTCTCAGCCTCCTGGAACATCTCGTTGGTGTAGTGGCTTCCTCCATTCTTCTGAACTATGTTTCTGATCTTCTGCAGCAGCTCGATGACCTGAGGCTTCTTGTCCTTCAGCTTGTTGTTGAAGACGTGATACTGACCGTTGCATCTGGACACGAGTTCCTGTAGGTCTGTGCTGCGAGCCAAGTAACTTTCAACAGTGGTGTCTTCCAGGTTGTCCCCATGAGTGAAGAGAACCATGCTGTATTTGTCTGCAGCATGTCCAAAGATTTCTTGAATCTTTTGCACCGTCTGCTTTTCCTCATCAGTGAATCTGGTCAGAGAGATGACCACCAGGAAGATGTGGGGTCCGGGAGAAGAAAAGGAGATGCACTGACTCAAATCCTTGGTTGTTTTATCTGAGCCAAACCTGGTGTCAAACAGGCCTGGAGTGTCAATGACAGCAACCTGTTGTCTGTCCACCTCGCCTGTGCCTTTAGCACAATCTACAGTCAGAGACGTGGGACTGCACAGGGACTCAAAACATGATCGACCCAGGATGGTGTTTCCAGTGGCGCTTTTCCCGTTTCCAGTCTTTCCCACCAGAACAATCCTCATTTCGCCAGTCAAGGTTTCTCCTGTAAAAAAAAAACAAAGTTTTAATAAAATATGACTGGAATCAGGCTACCAAATGGTAAGCTAAACAATGTTAAATCAAACTTGGCAGTTTGGCTTGCTTTTAGCACCCCCTGGTGTCCATTATTAATTATCTGTGGTTAAACTGAAATTATCTTCTCACTGTGCATTCATCCTTTTAACACCTACTATAAAAGCTAAAATGTCTCCTCAGCCTTCATTAGTATCTACACGAATGTTGCATCACTAAATGAAACAAATCTGCTGCATCCATGGCCTAAAACATGCAGGAAACATGCTGGAAGCAGGCAGTGTCAGGAATGTAAGCTCAATTTTTCTAAATCCACTCTGAAGTTGCAACATTCTGGCCACAGAGAGTGGTAGGGGTCCGAGTGACACTTAACTCACCCTGTAACGGCTCATTTTAGCCCATATTGGCTCAAGAAAATCATTTCAAAATATGAAAAACTTGCATAGTATCCATTTAAAGGGGGAAAATGAAGGGACTTTTGTAAACGAGCTCAAGAACACTAAATCTAATAATCATGAGTTGACTTAATTAGTAAATAAGTAAAATCTGTTTGTTTGTTTTTTTCAAATCAGTTTGTTTATCTTGTTAGAATATCTTTTGTCTTGTTATTTGGTTAGTATTACTGAATGTTTGACAGCTCCTCACAAACAAGATCAGGTTCTTGACCAACTCCCCTGGTTAAATAAAGGTACAATAAGTAAATAAAAGTTTGTCTTTGTAAATTTGTGACTCAGAACCTAGAACATTTAGGAAACACTGATTTCTTTATGATACAAGATGGAGGCTTGGCAAAAAAAATAAATAAAACACATTACTGCAACAATCTTCGAAAACCTGGAATTCCTTCATGTATTTATATTTTTAAAAATGCTAAGGTTTTATTTTTAAAGGACAAGGACATCAGAGATGTGTGCTGACAGGATGTGAGAAGCTGCGGCTTCTCACTTCCTGTCAGCTACAACACACACACACACAGAGAGAGAGAGAGAGAGAGAGAGAGAGAGAGAGAGAGAGAGAGAGAGAGAGAGAGAGAGAGAGAGAGAGAGAGAGAGAGAGAGAGAGAGAGAGAGAGAGACTGCGAGCAATAAAGAGATGTATTTCTAGAATTTAACGTGGTTTCTATAAAAGTAACAAAAGGTGTAGTTTATGATGAAACAGCATGAAATAGTTATCTTTCATCCTAACTTTCTCCTCAGATAGCTTCAGTCTAATCAGTACTGTCTGTTTACTTCTAAAGTAAGTAAGTAAGTAGTAAGTAAAGTTTATTTATATAGCGCCTTTCACAGATATAAATCACAAAGCGCTGTACAACATGAGTAAAATCAGGGCAAATACCTCAAACCAATAAATCCTTCATAAAACCAATAGCAGTGACAACAATAGTAACCAAAATCAGGAGTAAAAACAAAGTCAAGGTGTGAACAAGAACAAAGCCATCGTTTAGAATATTTAGCTGGGGAAAGCCTGGATGAAAAGGTGAGTTTTAAGATGTTTTTTGAAGACCTCTACATATTTCAAGAGACGGAGATTTGAAGGCAGACTGTTCCAAAGTCTGGGGCAATAGACTGAAAGGCCCTGTCCCCTTTGGTTTTTAGTCTGGTTCAAGGAATTGCCAGAAGGTTTTCAGATGTGGATCGGAGGTTCCGTGAAGTGGTGTGTGGGGATAAAAGCTCAGATAAATAGCTTGGAGCCTGGTTGTTAAGAGCTCTATAGGTCAGCACTAAAACTTTAAACTTTGCCATTTATCTGCTACCTCTGGGGTCAATCTTTCGTAAACATGGCCTATCATTCCATCTGTATGCTGACGATTGCCAGATTTACTCTCCATTGTGTCAGGAGAAAGGTCTCTCTATTCAGTCCTTTGTCTCCTGTGTTAATGAGGTGAAGTCTTGGCTAATGTCCAACTATCTACATCTGAATGAGGGAAAGACAGAGCTCATTGTTTTTCACCCCAACAGCAGGAATGTGGAACGTTATGCTGATCTTGGCCCTCTTTCTCCATACTCAAAACCAGTTGTTACCAGTTTGGGGGTGAAACTTGATGTAGGACTTAAATTTGATGCTCACATCAATTCTGTGATCCGGTCCAGTTTCTTTCACCTGAGACGCCTTGCTAAAATCAAGCATATGCTGTCGAGAGCCCACCTGGAGCGGGTACTGCATGCCTTTGTAATTTCTCGGCTTGACTACTGCAACTCTCTCTACGCAGGGTTGTGTCAGTCAACACTGCGTCGCCTACAGGTTGTGCAGAACAGCGCTGCCAGGTTCCTGACTGGGACCAGGAAACGGGACCACATCAGTCCAGTTCTGGCCTCCCTGCACTGGCTTCCGATTTCCTATCGCTCACAATTTAAAATACTCGTCTTTGTTTATCATTTCTTCCAGGGTGGTGCTCCCCCCTATCTGGCCACACTCCTGAACAAACATTCCCCATCACGCGCTCTGCGCTCCTCTGACCAAGGCCTGCTCGCTGTCCCTCGGTCTAGGTGTCGTACCCGTGGGGACCGGGCTTTCTCAGTCCTAGCACCGTTACTCTGGAACCAGTTGCCACCCTCAGTTAGGCTGTCCCCTTCTCTGCCAGTCTTTAAGAATCACCTAAAAACACACCTCCTCTGCTTGGCGTTTCCAGAACATGTTTGATTATGGCCCTCTATTATGTTGAATCCATTCCACAGTTTTCATTGGTACACTCAATCCATCCACTCAATCCAATTGTGTTTCACACATTTGTATTTTACCGGAATGTTTCATCTATCTTGTTATTTCCATTTTGTATTTTGTAATTTGTATTTTGTAATTTGAATTTCTTTTATTGTTGATTTATTCAGTATAATTACTTACAACTGTACCATGTTCAGCGCTTTGGGCTTCCTGACAGGGTTGCGGAAGGCGCTTTATAAATAAAGCTTTGATTGATTGATTGATTGAAACTGTATTCTAAATTCTACCGGGAGCCAGTGGAGGGACTGTAAAACTGGGGTGATGTGAGCTCGTCTGCTGGATTTGGTTAGGAGTCTGGCTGCTGCATTTTGGGTGGCTTGAAGGCGTGAGAGGGAGGTTTTGCTGAGACCAGTAAAAAGAGCGTTGCAATAGTCTAAGTGTGATGACACAAAGGCATGGATGATTTTTTCCAGATCTGCAGTAGAAACCAGTTTACGGACTTTTGAAATGTTTCTCAGTTGGAAGAAACAAGAGTGGGAGATGGTTTTGACGTGTGAGTCTAAACTCAAAGCTGGATCAAAAATAACTCCTAGGTTTCTAATGTTGGCCTTGGCTGATGGGCAAAAGGAGGCAATTTCCTGCTCGATTTTTGGTTGAAGTTCCGGGGGTGCAGCGATCAGGGTCTCTGTCTTGTTGGCGTTGAGAACAAGAAAGTTGCTGGACAGCCAGTTACTGATCTGGGTCAGGCACAGTACAAGGGTGGCCAGCCTGTCCAACTGGTGTGGCATGAAGGACATGTAGAGCTGTATATCGTCAGCGTAGATGTGGTAGGAGATGTCTGGGAAAGACTGAATGATGCCAGCTAGAGGAAGAATATAGAATGCGAATAGTAGAGGCCCTACAACTGAACCTTGTGGAACCCCGCATGTTAGAGAGGCAGTGTCTGAAGAGAAGGTTTCTGACTTCACTGTGAATGTTCTGTTTGTGAGATAGGAAGAGAGCCAGCCTAGAGCAGAACCTGAAATCCCAGCCAGGGCATTTAACCTGTTTAGTAGTACGTTGTGGTCTACAGTGTCAAAAGCTGCACTGAGGTCAAGCAGGACCATGACAAAGCATTTCCCAGCATCAGCAGCCATCAGGAGGTCATTATGTGAGACTTGTTGGCGATGGAGCGTGCGTTAATTAACGTCATTTTCGCAGAGAAATCTGGCGATGTGTATACCGCGGGCTCCATAATGGCGGTCGGCTGGCGGGCTAAGCTACGTAGCGACTCCAGGCTACGCCCGCGGGGGTTCTTTACCTTTAGGTAGCGTCCTGCATCAGGGGCACCATTTAGCAGCGAGATCAGCCCAACTCCGTTGAGTTTCTGTTGGATCCGCCACAACACAGCCGCGGAGCAGCGATCGGGAAGAGCTTCGCCTCTCAGGATCTTTCGGAGCTGAACGAAGAAGCCAGCTCTCTTCCCCCGTTTCCTCTTCCATGGTCTCCAGGGCAGCGGCAGGCCCACAGGTACAAAGGGCCGACACCTGGGTTAACGCCAGGTTCCAGAGGCGATGGGAAAGCGGGTCCGGTATCGGAGTTCTGGAGGTTTATCATCGCGGACCTGATTGACAATAGTAAGTCTCGATCATATGTTAGCAGGGAATCCGCACCAGATAGAGAAAAAACAATAAAAAACAACAAATAACCAAAACCGATCAGGAGCCTAGCAGACGCACAGCCACTCATGGGCGCCATCTTGCCATTCTCCAAGGTCACCCTTAACACTTCTAATTAGAAGTATCAGATGTGATAAACTATTGAATGGGCTTTCATACAGCAGCATGGTTAGAATGAATGAATCAATAAATAATAAGAAAGAAACAGAGTTAATTTCAGGTGTATTTATTCTTGTTTAGTCCGTAGGTTATGCTATTTGTCTACGTGGATGGGGCAGCGCTTAAGACTCCTACTGCAGCCAGCCACTGGGAGAGCTGTTTGGCCTCAGTTCACATTAGTGTGTCTGATTAATTTTAATAGATAAATATACTTCATACAAATACATAAATTTACATCCTTACATTTCTCATAAATGTCTGTAGTACGTGCACTATAGCACAAGTTCTCACTTACCAACACTGTAATGGTTGAACTGGAGTCCATTCATGATGATAATGGAGAGATGAGAAGCTGCAGTAGAGTCAGCGGCTAGTCTGCTGCGCCAGCCTTTATGTAGTCTCACACACACACACACACACACACACACACACACACACACACACACACACACACACACACACACACACACACACACACAGTGTGATAATGAAAGTGAAACGTAGTCACACACACACACACACACACACACACACACACACACACACACACACACACACACACACTAACTCAGCTCAGTGTGATAATGAAAGTGCAACTCATTCTCCAACATTTACAGGAAACACGTGTAACAAAAATACAGGCGGGGGTTTCTAAAGATCCTATTCTGGAATTTTCCATTACTGTAGTTCTTCCTGTGACTGAATTCCATTTTTATGGGAAAATCCAAGTTCTAAATATTACATCTATGTTTATGTTGTTTATGTTTATGTATTTAGCAGACGCTTTTGTCCAAATCGACTTACAAGTGATAATCGGCATATTGCCCTTGAGGCTAACAACAGCAAAAACAACTTGACATCAGTCATGGAGCGTAGGGAACAAGGAGTGGACAGTAGAGAGGGGGGATGGGTGCAGGGAGGGTGCTAGTTAAGAAGATGCTCTCTGAAGAGCAGGGTCTTCAGGAGTTTCTTGAAAATTGAAAAGGAAGCTCCTGTTCTGGTAGTGCTTGGAAGGTCATTCCACATTTGTGGAATAATGCATGAAAAGAGTCTGGGTTGTCCTGAGCGTGATGTAGGCACTGCTAGCCGACGATCCTGTGATGACCGGAGCGGCCGGGCCGAGACGTAAGCCTTTGCAAGAGGATTCAGGTAGATGGGAGCCGTACCATCTCGGACTTTGTATGCTAGTGTTAGCAATTTGAATTTGATGCGTGCTGCTAGCGGTAGCCAGTGGAGCTCAATGACAGAGGGGTGACGTGTGCTCTTTTTGGCTGATTGAAGACCAGACGCGCCGCTGCGTTCTGGATCATTTGAAGAGGTCTCACAGTACAGGCTGGAAGACCAGTTAGAAGGGCATTGCAGTAATCGAGGCGGGAGATGACAGTAGATTGCACCAGGAGCTGGGTGGCATGTTGTGTTAGCTATGGTCTGATCTTTCGTATGTTATACAG
Organism: Nothobranchius furzeri; assembly: GCF_043380555.1. NCBI lineage: Eukaryota > Metazoa > Chordata > Actinopteri > Cyprinodontiformes > Nothobranchiidae > Nothobranchius > Nothobranchius furzeri. The sequence continues at coordinate 61,394,770 of NC_091745.1, read as the reverse complement.
TGCAAAACGGCATGAACGAGCAACAGAGGCAACATGATCTTTAAAGGTCAGGTGGTCATCAATCACAACACCCAGATTTCGAACTGCCTTTGAAGGAGCCAGAGATAGGAAGTCATTTTGGATAGAGATATTGTGCTGTATGGATGGTTTTGCTGGGATGACAAGTAGTTCAGTTTTAGAGAGATTGAGTTGGAGATGGTGGGATTTCATCCATTTTGATATGTCAGAGAGACAGTCTGATATTCGTGCAGAGACAGTGTGGTCGTCCGGTGGAAATGACAGATAGAGCTGGGTGTCGTCTGCATAGCAGTGGTAGGAGAAGCCATGTGATCGAATGTTCTCACCCAGTGAGGTGGTGTATATGGCAAAGAGTAGTGGTCCTAGTACAGAGCCCTGGGGGACTCCTGTGGCAAGATGGTGCACGGTAGAGGATTGTCCAAGCCAAGACACACTGAATGATTGTCCTGTGAGGTACGATTCAAACCAGGCGTGTGCTTTCTCTGTGATGCCCATGCTAGAGAGTGTGGACAAAAGGAAGCCATGGTTGACAGTGTCAAATGCAGCCGATAAGTCGAGCAGGATAAGCACTGAGGATTTGCCTGTCGCTCTAGCTTATTTTAAGGATTCAGTCACTGCTAACAGAGCAGTTTCAGTGGAGTGGCCCTTTTTGAACCCAGATTGGTAAGGGTCAAGCAGACAGTTTTGTGAGAGGTATTCTGTGATCTGCTTGAAAGCCACCCTTTCAATGATTTTGGACAGAAAAGGGAGGAGAGAGATAGGTCGGTAGTTCTCCACATGATCTGGAGGAACAGATGGTTTTTTTTAGCAGTGGTTTAACCAGAGCATGCTTGAGAGAGGTGGGAAATGTACCGGATGTCAGTGATGCGTTGATCACATGTGTAACTGCTGCGGCTACTGTAGGAGCAATAGCTTGGAGCAGCTTAGTCAGAATGGGGTCAAGTGGGCATGTAGTAGGGCGGCTGCACGTGAGAAGCTTGGACACACAGTTCTCAGTGACAGGGAAAAAGAGGAAAATGAAGCAGTAGGGCCTAAGATGGTTGGGCTAGAAGGAGTTTGTGGTAGCGAATGTTCAGGAGTGGCCAGTTGAGTAAACTGTTTGCTTATAGCTGCCACTTTGTCAGTGAAAAATGAGGCAAAGGTGTCAGCATCTTTAGGGTGAGGTAATCCAACTGGGATCTGATGAAGGATTTGAAGTAGCCTGAGATAATAACACAAGCAGACTTCTTACAGGATTGATTTCTGATTACCCTTGAGTATTCTCATTGTATTATTTTTCATTTGACTGAATACATGAAATCTGCTTATGACCTGCTGCCTCCAGAAAATCTCTTTGATCCCGATTGAGTTTTTATACCAAAAAAAAAACATTTCAGGATTGAGTCAAGGCCCAGGAGAGTAAAATTTCCTAATTTCATGACAGCGTATTAGAACATTTTAATGCACCCTACAGTAATGTGTTTTCATTCTCTGTAGATGAGTAACTGTATGAAGTCCCATGCTGCTCCCCCCAGGGAAAATACTCTAAACGCTTCTGTGTCAGATGACTGTTTTTATTAGTGATTTCTAGGACAGGCAGTTTTCTCTTATCTTGATTTTGCTGGACAGGAACGCAGTGACAAAGATGCATTCTTCTGTCACTAATTTTTAATACTCATTTGAGCGTGTCATCTTATTAACCTTTGTCTTTCCCCCCATTATTTATTTATTTATTGCTGCTTTTCTTAAACTGAAGCAAGTTGTGTGCAGATAACATTCTTAGTTGTCTTTTTCAAAACATTCTGATGAGGCCTTCGGTTTCATCACTTTGTATGTTTTCCCGGCAACTCCCACTTAAGTGAGTCTGTAACCTCTTTGTGCTGGGAGCACCCGAGGATGGCCCAGATGGAAGCTGAGAAAATGTATGTGATCTTCTCCCCTTGTCCTGTTACCTCCATGACCCCAGCTTAGATAAGTGGAAGTAACCAATTGTTAGTTCACCCTCTTCTTTGACCATGCAACTCTGCAATCCTCATCTGCAGATCAGACAATCTTCTTCTGAAATAGTTTTGAAATACTTGCTAAAAACGTATTTTCATTTGCTGGATTTTGAAGTTATGTGAGGCTGACACTGTTGTTGTTATTTTTTATTGTATTTGTTTTTTTATTGCTTTTTAGATGGTACCATTTGTGGTTTTACAACTGTGAAGAACTTTGGTTGATCCAGTGCTACATAAATAATGGTTGATATGGTATTGTATGGCATGGTATGAATAGCAGTGAATCTATCTGCAGGGTTTGGGACGGGGCAAAGCGGGTCTTCGTGCACTGGCATGTACGGGTATGGGTCTGCAATTTCAGGAGAATCTTTCTATTGCAGTTTGGGCTCTCGTGTTGGCAGTTGCAGTGACTGAGTCCAGGCCTGCCTGCCTCGGTCTGCCAGTCTGCGGCTATAACCAGCACGTCTTAGCACCTCCATGTCTTCTCCTATTTCCACTCCGGCTGTTTCTCTGTTCTTAAATCTTCTATATTGGCCTTTAGTTTCTTCAGCTTGACCCAACTCCATTCCAAAGCCCCGTTGAATCCTTCGGCTACCATTCGCTGTGAAAATTCTTGAAAAACTTGCATTTTTTTACCAATCCGCCTAGCTCGTCCTGAGTGTGGACTCTCGATGATAGTGAGGAATGTGTGGAGCTCTGAAGCTGACCAAAATTTGCAGCTACTGGCGGACAGTTTCTCACATTTATGTACAATAACAAGAAATACTGTTGCAATAAACGGGACTACAAGGCTTATTTTGCTTGTTGCAAGTAGTGATGTATTTTTATATGTATCTTTATATTCAGTGGCGGACTGAAACATCTAAGGTGTACAACAGCTGTTGTAGGATGACGAAGGAGATAAAGTGTGCCTGCAAAAAGAAAAATCATTTGTACAGGTTGTTTATAAATAAAAAAAACTCCAGAAGCTGAACATAAATATAAAATATATAAGAATAAGCTTACCAACATAATAAGAATATGTGAAAAGGAGTATTGTTATAAAAGTTTGAATAATGCTAAACATGATATTAGAGAAGTGTGGAGAATATTAAATAATGTAGTTCAACCAAATTTAGGTCATGATAAATTTCCTAAATATTTTGTAACGGGTCCCAGGAGTGGTAACTGCCGTCACAAGGAGGTTATCTGTATAAAGCAGGCAAAAGCAGAGTATTGAAAACAGGATGCCTCTCTTTTCCTTCCAGTTCACGTCTGAGGAAACGTCAGGTGCAGGCATCCCTTTATCAGTCCCCGGAACAACAAATCCATAAACAAAGGTTCCGCTCTGACTTAATGTGTCCATAAATAAAACATAAGCGTTTAAAAGACAAATAATATATATATATATATATATATATATGATCAAGATTTAAATGTGGCAATCCATTTCATGGGTGCTACATGCTCCCCGACAACAAAAGTGGCCCCCGACACTTTGACCGAAAAAAAAAAAAAGATTTTACAAGAACCTCCAACTAGTTCCAAGTTTACTCAACCTACACACGTGGAAACAACCAGCTGGCCCGTACTCAAACAAACATTGGGAAAAGAGGCGGTGTACAGTGGTATGGAGTAAACTGTGTCCCATGGAATGGTGGCAAACTTGGATGTAATTGTCCAAAACTGACAGCAGGAGCAAGGTAACAGTTTGCAGTGTGAACCACAGGATGTGGCTGGTAAGTTGGGTGACCCAAAGATGAGTATGTTAACATTTCTCTTGGTCTTCTCTGTCTAGTAGATCTCCGTGGGTGAATAGAAGGACTCTGTTCAGGCTCCGACATCCCCTGTTGCTGGGGTCCAGGCGGAGGGTATTCTACATCCCCATCAGGAGGGTCAGCTGTCCGATCATCCTCTGGTTGTATTTGATATGGGTATTCCTGCACAACTTCAGGTTGCAAGTCATTCTGCCATGCAACACCTTCACATGCCTCAACCGCCTGCTGCACGGTTCCCTTCTCAGTTCCACTTTGTCTGTACGCTGCCGTTTCAGATGGGGTGCCACTGTGATCATGTGCATTCCCCTCCTGCACCCTTTGTCTTGACCCATTCTGGGTTTTAGTCAACTTCCTTTTAGGAAAGGGTGACATATGAAGCTCTGGGCTCCCCTCCTCAGGGATCATCCGTTCCTCAGGGATTGTAGTCCTTCCTGGCACGGTCCAATTTATTGGTACCCTTAGCCAGTATCGAGCCCCGGATTCCTCATCCGACTCAGATGTTTCTGGTTGGACTGATTTGTCTTTTCTGCCATTGACTCTATCCACGTTGTTTCTCTTTTTCCTCTGTGTCTCTTTGTTGCTGTGTGAGAGGTGTTCCATTGGTAGATCATTGACTAACAACAGCAGATTTCGGTGTAGGGTCCGGATTCTCCCCTTGTCATCCCCTTCAGGGTAAACAATGTACACAGGGTTATCTTGGACCTGTTCTTTAACCACGTATATCTTCTTTTCCCAATAGGAGTGCAGTTTCCCAGGTCTTCCCTGCTCTCCTAGGTTCCTGACAAGGACCCTGTCTCCAGGCTTCAGGACAACCCCTTTTACTTTATGGTCATAGTAGGTCTTGTTTTTGGCACTTGATGACAGGCTGCTATTTTGGGCTATCCGGTATGCTTCTGACATCCTCTTGCGCCACTTCTCGGCATATCCCTTGTGTGTCACAGATAGGGTTGTCACGGTAACCGGTATAGCGGTAAACCCCGGTAAAAAAGTTGACAATAAAAATAACCGTCCAGTTTTTAAAAAACTATATTATCTCGGTGGGTTTACCGTGGCCGCGGTTTTGGCGCGGTGACCCTTACCAGCCACCGTCGCTTCAGCTGAAGTTCCCGCGGCGCGCACACGCACTTTTTAGTTTGCAACGGCACCAAAACTTTGAAGCTGAAATAATGGCGGAAGGAGGAGACGGCAGCGCCCAGGACATCCATCAGCCCTCAAAGAAGACTCAATCGGAAGTATGGGCATATTTGGGATTTCTGAAAAATGCTGAGGGACAGTTAATAGAAGACTGCTATCCCGTTTGCAGAACGTGCAGGAAACAAGTGTCTGCAAAAGGCAGCAACACTTCGAATCTAATGGCACATCTGCGTGACGATCACCCACGTCTCCACAGCCAGTGCAAGGTAAGTTAACATTAGCATTTTAGCTGAAATGCATGACGTGAGGACTTTTGGTTGAGGGAGAATGCAATGAGTCACTATATACTGCAGCCGCAGCGTCCTCTGCCAGCATTTAAACTGTGTCACGGACACCCTGCATCTTATTTGTTGATGATGAAGAGAAATATACAATTAGTTCCTTGTCATTGATTTGTTTACTTATTCATTGCCATTTATACTTGCACATTTGGATTTGATTACATAGTGTAGTAGTTATTTTAGTAATTTGTTTAAAGTGGCTATTTATTTTAAATACATATTTTTTAAGGTTGACTTGTACAGTGCTCAAGTCAAGTGTGGACTGGAGTTTTAGATTTTCATTTTGATAATGAAGAAAACAAGTAAAAGAGAAAACAAGTGGTGTTTCTTTGATTTGTTTACATATTGTTTATGTTTTGAATGTTTGGATTTGTATAATTTAAACCTGCACTGACTACTGTAACATGTTCCAGAAAAAGAAGCTATTTGTTCCTTTACTTGTGAAAAGTTGCACTTTTGCTAAGGCTTTGTGTTATTTTAGGTTTAATAAACATTGTTAAACCTTTTCAAAACTATTTCAGTTTGTGTAGAACAGGACTATCAATGCTTTCTGAACATATGCAACACCGTTTAAAAAATACCGCGATAATACCGAAAACCGTGATAATTTTGGTCACAATAACCGTGAGGTTAAATTTTCATACCGTGACAACCCTAGTCACAGAGTCATCCTCTTTAGCCAAACCAAACAGAAGGTCCACCGGGAGTCGAGGGTGTCGGCCATACAGCAAGAAATGGGGAGAATAGCCCGTTGACTCATGTCGAGTGCAATTATAGGCATGAATAATCTGCGGAAGGTGTTCTTTCCATGTCTCCTTTTCTTTCTCTGTCAGTGTACGCAGCATTTGTAGTAGTGTGCGGTTGAACCTTTCAGCTGGATTACTCTGGGGATGATACGGGGTTGTTCTAGAGTGGCTAACTCCAGACAGGTGTCCAAGAGTCCGGAACAGCTCGTTCTCAAACTCCCGCCCTTGGTCATGATGTAATTTGTTGGGGAATCCAAAACGAGGGACAAAATCATTATAAATCCGCTCAGCTGCTGTGTGACCCGATTTATTTTTCGTTGGGTAGGCCTGTGCGAATCTTGTGAAGTGGTCGACCACCACTAAGATATACTCATAACCGCCCTTGCATTTCTCGAGATGCAGATAGTCAATACAAACCAGCTCTAGAGGTGAGTTGGACTTTAAGCTGCTCATGGGCGCCCGTACACGAACGGTTGGTTTCTTTTGTTTTATGCAGGGACACCTCCTAGTTATATAGTCCTCTATGCAGTCCTTCATTTGAGGCCAGTAGAATCTTTCTCTAGCAAGGTGTAACACCCTTTCAGTGCCAACGTGGCCCATGTGATCATGAAGGTGTCTAAGCACCATAGTCTGATACTTGTTGGGTAAGACCAGCTGTTTCCGCTCTGGTGTTTTCCTGTATAGAATTCCATCTTCCAGGTCAAGTCGTTCCCATTCGCGGAGAAGCCTGTTAGCAGACCACCTTAAAGATCTTCGGATGTCATCGGTAAGTCTAGTATTTGACTCTTTCAACCTTACAATCTCTCCGATTGCTGGATCCTCCCTTTGGGCTTCAACTAAACTGTCATGTCCAATTGTCTGTAGAGGTGGGTGTGGTTGCAGAATAACATCTTGTGAAGAAGCCATGAGAGCAGCCACCCAGGCCACCTCCCCTCTCTCGGCGACCCTAGCGCCCTCCCAGGCGGTACTCACCACCTCCTGGGGCAATTCTTCTGTACAAGTCGATATAAAGTCTTCAATGTCGAGGGGAACACGGGACAGAGTATCCGCATCCAGATTTATTTTTCCTGGTCTGTACTTGATGTTGAAACGAAAGTCGGACAGTTCCCCTACCCAACGATGACCAACTGCATTCAGCTTGGCTGTACTCATAATGTATGTGAGTGGGTTGTTGTCCGTGAAGATAGTAAAATGTGGAGCATAAAACAGATAGTCCCGGAATTTTTCACACACTGCCCACTTTAGAGCCAAGAACTCCAACTTGCCACTGTGTAGATGGTAGCCTCGCTCTGCGGGTGTGAGAGTTCGTGATCCGTAACCGATGACTCGTAACTTTCCACACTGTTCTTGGTACAACACAGCACCAAGACCCCGCTCAGATGCATCTGTGTGGAGTATGAAGGGTTTGTCAAAGTCTGGGTATGCTAAGATTGGAGGCTGTGTCAACATATTGACGAGCTGCTCGAGAATTTCCTGATGGTAAGTGGTCCATTCAATGGGTGTTTTGGATGACAGCTGAGGCCCCTTTGACTTCCCCTGATGGGGGTGAGTTTGTGATGTTGGGGACTTTCCCTTAAGTAGCTCATATAGTGGTTGAGCGATTCTTGAAAAATTCTGGATGTACGAGCGGTAGTAGCTTAGGAATCCAAGGACCCTCCTTAGGTCACCTACGGTCCGTGGTGTATTAGCTTTCAGAGCCATCACAGCATCTAGGTCTTTGGGATCCACACGAACTCCCTCTGCACTGACCAATCTTCCAACATAGCGAACTTCAGCTTTGAACAGCTCGCACTTTTCAGGGCGTAGTTTCACACCTCGACACTGCAATGACTGAAGTACTTTCCGGAGCACTTCTACATGCTCTTCAAAAGATTGTGAGAAGCAGAGAATGTCATCCAGGTATGGTATACAACAGTCATCTCTCAGGGGACCAAGGACCTCCTCCATACTTCTCTGAAATGCCGCAGGAGCATTTGAAAGACCAAACGGGATTCTCACCCACTCAAATAGACCCCAGGGTGTGACAAAGGCGGTAAGGTGTCGTGAGTCTTCAGCCACAAACCCCTGGTGATACGCTTTCCCTTGGTCAAGGATACTAAACATACTATACCCTCCCAAGGTATCAAGCAGGTCTCTTATTCGAGGCAACGGGTGTCGGTCTGGCACAGTCTTTTGGTTTAGTAGACGGTAATCGATGCAGAGGCGCAATGTGCCATCCTTCTTTCGGACACACACAATAGGAGCAGCATAAGATGATTTAGATTTTACTATCCATCCTCTCACAAGGAGTTCTTGGATGTAATCCTTTACTTCCTTCAAAAGAGGTTTTGGTATAGATGTATAAGCTCTCTGCACAGGAATTTCGTCCTTCAAATTGATTACCATCTGCAGGGTTGGGATGCATCCTATGTCACTTGAATCTCTGGCAAAGGTTTTGGACTCCTCATAAAGCATTTTCCTGGCAACCTCTTGTTGTTCTGTTGTCAAATGGTCAATGTTTACTGGTGGGTCCCAGAGAGGTGGAGTACACTCAGTTGGGCCGGCAATAATGTTATTGACTCCCACATTGGGAATAGGTTGGTTTGGACAATCGACATTCAAGATCCGTTCAATAGGCTGTAGAGTGCCTAGAAATGTTCTTTTTGGCAAGGTAATGTCATGTTTGGTGTCGTTAGTTACTGTGATCATTACATAGGGCTTGGTGCCTTGCTTTATGTGTACCAATCCTGTGCACACTTCAAGCTGCTCTAAGGACTGACTGCCCTCTTCAGCTTCAAACAATACTGGATGATCAGAGTAATCCATGGTCGGTGACAGCTGACATTTCAGCCAAGTGACTCTTTGAGCAGGAATAACCATGTCTTTTCCTCCTATCCTTAGAGGACAATGAGGCTGGCTTGGTCCTTTTGTTTGGATAAAGCTCACTAGTGCTTCGGCCCTTTCAGGGTCAACAGAGATGGCATTGTGGAGTAACTTGACCATTGTTGGTATAGCTTGTTGTGGCTTTCCCTCAATTATTTGTTCTATGACATTAAAACCAATCAGTGGTCTCTCCATGGGCAAACTGCTGATTAATACTGGAACACCAATAGACAGACTGGGGTCTTCGCTCCCAGGAAGATTTATCACTATGGGTACCCAGCCATCAAATGGGATGAGGTCACCATTCACTGCATAAACTTTCAGTTCATCCATTTCCTCAAGGATTTCTGAAAGTTGGTGTAGGGCAAGATCAGGCAAATACCTGTTCTTCCAGTCCATGCTTATAATGCTGACTTGTGCTCCAGTGTCAAGTAGAGCAGTTACAGCCAAACCATTCAAATTGCACTGAATCAATGCTTTTTTTCCAATTAGTTTGGCAAGCGTTCCTTGTTTTGTACACTGGACTGAACCAATATTAGGCTGAGGAGATAGCTCTCCTGGCTTACAGACAGGAGGTTGTGTAGTTTTTAACATCGTCGTGTTGGGTTTTAGTGCATGGCTGGTTTGAATCCCAAAGTTTCGTGAATTGTCTGGTTGGGGCTGTTTTAATCCGATCACTGGGTGCCCCGCTGCAGCGATCGGTCTATGTTTCCCTGATTCTGTTGTTTACGTAAGCAGCCCACAGCTCGGTGACCATCCTCCCTACAGAAGAAACAATGGGAACAATCAGAGCGATTTCCCTCCACACAGCTTGGACAGCCATATGATTTCTTCCTATCTCTTCTTCTGTTTTGGACAGGAGGCACAACTGACTCGGGTCCATGTAGCTGACTCTGTTGTCTCATTGTCTCCACCAGGTTTGTGAGCTCTTCTATCTTAGCTGTGAGTTCTTTGATCGGGTCTGGCTTGGTTTTGGGACTATGGCTCCCTTCCTTATTACACTCCTGGACTATGTTGAGTTCCAACTGAGCACTATGCGCACCTGTGGCATGTCTGCGAGCAGGCCCCATCCTCTTGTGCCTTTCACTTTCCTCACTAGTGATCCTTGTTAAGTGACGTAGAATGGTTTCGTCACTAACATCACTAGATGACAACAAAGGTTTCAACTCTCGCCGAATGTCACTGTGTTTGTATGCTAGCCCTTGGTAGACTGTGTGTAGAAAAACATCTTGAACCGTAGCAGGAGTGTATTTTATTCCTGAGTCTGACAGTTTGGAAGTGAACATGACCCGCTGTTTTAATCCTATGACCCGATATAGGAACTGCTGGGGACTCTCACTCTCCTCCTGTCTAGCACACATCAATTCTTGGAAAAGTTCGGTACTGTTCTTTTCCCTGAGATGTGCTTGTAGAAACCCCTTAAGCTCCATCACAGTCAGGTCATCTTTGTTTATTAACATGTCCTTAAAAGTGCCAGGTTTTACAATCCTGAGCACACCTCGTATTATTTCTGCATCAGGGAACCCATCCTTTTGTCCTTCTTTCATCTGTTTACAAATATTATTGTAGCTTATGTCTGAGGAATGGTCACCAACCTGGCCACCTTGCACCTTGAACTCTCTCCTCTGGAGGTAGGAGAGCTCACGTAGTGAGATTATTTCCTCTCTGGTTGGTTGAGCTGTCAACTGGTGTACTGACCTTTGTTGGTGGGTGTGTCTGTGTTCTGAATCGGGTTGGGTAGGTGGTGGAGAAGAGGGCTCAGTTTGCTGGTTGGTGATGTTTTGTCTCAACATTCTGCCCAGCTCCTCATAGCTGTTGAGCATCCCTTGTAGCTCCAAGGTCTTGTTCCCTGAAGCAGTTCTGGCAGGACCTGGTCTGGTAGTCTCATTACTCCAGCTCTGTAACACAGGATCAACTGGACCAACATCATACACTCTCCCACCAGTTTGAATCAGGTCACAAATATCATCTTTACCAGCAACATTAACAGGCTGAATAGATTGTGTGCTTACATTGTCTCCAGCACTAGTCATATCACGGTTCTTTACAACAGTATCAATACAGTCTTTCAACACTAACAACTCAGCCATTCCACCGTCCTCTGATTCAAGTAAGTGCTTGCTGTTCATGAAAATACTGATATAGTCAAAGCAGCTGTCCTGGTCTTCCTCTTCGAATTCTCGTCGGTCTGGACTCGGAACTGAACCCACGTTATTGGCAATGTGGAGGAGCTCTTCAGCTGACAGAGTGAACAGACTCTTCTTAATGTCCCACACAAGTCTCCTTCTTTCACTCATAGCCATGGCAACAGCACCTCTTTGTTTTCCACACGGTGAGTAACGACTGGTGAAGACTTGACCTCCGCCTCAGCTCACAGTTCCCTCTTATGGCTTCAATGAACCTGGTGGTTCCAGATATCATCAGTTGATCAGCACCAGCTCAGCAGATGGCGCAGATCCCGGACGAGCCCCCAAGATTTGTAACGGGTCCCAGGAGTGGTAACTGCCGTCACAAGTAGGTTACCTGTATAAAGCAGGCAAAAGCAGAGTACTGAAAACAGGATGCCTCTCTTTTCCTTCCAGTTCACGTCTGAGGAAACGTCAGGCGCAGGCATCCCTTTATCAGTCCCCGGAACAACAAATCCATAAACAAAGGTTCCGCTCTGACTTAATGTGTCCATAAATAAAACATAAGCGTTTAAAAGACAAATAATATATATATATATATGATCAAGATTTAAATGTGGCAATCCATTTCATGGGTGCTACAATTTTGTTGAAAACAGTATTGTAAAACATGATTATGGTGATGTGGCTGATAGCTTTAATAAATTCTTTGTAAATATAGGGCCGGCACTGGCAGAAAACATCAGTTTGTTGGTACACTTCCTCCCGTGTCTGTCTTATCAATTCGTACTTCAAGGCATTAGTCGTATTAACTGTTCGTATACGTCTGTACCTTATACTATTATCTGGATTATTATTCCTATAATTATCATCATAAATTATAAAAATTGGTAAGTGGTCAGTAATATCATTAACTAAGAGACAACTTATTATATTATTCTCTATGTTGTTAGTATATTATCAATTAATGTTGCACAGTGTGAAGTTACTCTAGATGGTTTAGTAATTGTCGGGTAAAGGCTAAAACTACATGCTGTATTAATAAATTCCTCTATTTGCTTCAATTTGTTAGAATATAGGAGATCAATGTTAGAGTCACCACAAATGAAGATTGTCTGCTGAAGTGTTGAATAGGTTCCTTCAAACCATTTAAAAAAGACATGCATATCAGACCCAGGTGCCCTGTATACACAACTAACAACAATGTTTTTCATATTAGACTTTGATATTTCTATAGATATACACTCTAATAAATTATCAACTGAAAATGAAATTTTCTTTTACTTGTCATTTTCTGTGTCCCCACTGCGTCCCCACCTCCTGCTCGCCTTATGGTTAGTTCTCGTTTTCTTAATGAGAGCACAGCTAGCAATTTTTCTGCTGCTTTTGATCCACCCTGTTCTTCTGATAAGGACCCAGATTCCTCAACTTCTCAGTTTAATGAGCACTGCCTCTCCATTCTGTCCTGTCAGAACCAGATCAGTTCCTGCAGTGAACCCTACTCCCTGGTTTAATGACAGCCTTCACAGCCTAAAGCGTCAATGCAGAAAAATTGAGCGTTTGTGGAAGAAAACCCATCTCCACACCCATCTGCTGCACCTAAAGGATCTTCTAACATCCTTTAACTCTGCAGTCAGAGACGCCAGGGTTTCCTATTTCTCCAACCTGATGTCCCAGAGCAGCAGCATTGTCTCTCCTGCCTCTCCTACAGTCTCCATCCACTCTGCTGCAGGCTGTGCGAACTTTCTGTCTTTTTTTGTGGACAAAGTCAGTAAGGTTAGATCTACCATTTCTCCTTCAGCCTTATCGCTGCCTCTCCCGACTCCAACCAGGCCCATCATCCTAGATAGCTTTGCTCCTGTTTCTTTGCCTAAGTTAACCAAACTAGTTAACTCTATGAAGACCTCTGCATGCCCCCTCGACAGCTTACCCTCATCTTTGTTTAAAAGTGCTTTTCAGTCCATCGGTCCCAGCGTGCTCTCTATAATTAATGCTTCTCTGGTTTCTGGTCATGTCCCTGCTTACTTTAAGAACGCTGTAATCCACCCGCTTCTTAAAAAACTGAGTCTTGACGCCTCTCTCCATAGCAGCTTCAGACCCATCTCTAAACTTCCGTTCATCTGCAAGATCTTGGAAAAGGTTGTGGCTAAACAACTCACAGCTGCTCTTGATGAACATAACATCTATGATAGCTTCCAGTCAGGTTTTCGTAGAGCTCATTCTACTGAAACAGCTCTTCTTAGGGTCTATAATGACCTTCTGACTCACAGTGATGCAGGGGACTGATCTGTTCTGGTCCTGCTGGACCTGACTGCAGCCTTTGACACTGTTGACCATAGGCGGAGATCCCAGGGGGGACGGGGGGGGGGGGGGGGGGGCGTGTCCCCCCCTCACACAAAGTTGTCCCCCCCACAAAAGTTATTGTAAGCACATAAATGCTATCAGTAAACCTGTATTGTCTTCTAAAACCACAACGTAAAAGTTAGTCTGCAAATACAAAACAATGTGTTTTAAATTGTTGAGAAATTATAGTCCACCCCCACCCCCCCAATTCCTCAAGTTGGTATGGTCGGTCCAACGGGCGGGGCTGCCGGCTCTGCCCTGCTCACAGCTTCACAGCAGCCCGCAGACTCACAGGAGGCAGGAATCAAAAAGCCAGCAGTTTCCAGCAGTAAGTCATTTATCACACACTTGTTCTACAAACTTAAATATGTATGTCAAATGTGGTCATAAATGTTAAACATAGACACCGATTATCTTTAGATTTTGATCACCGGTCGGAGATCCCTTTATGACAGACCTCCACCACCACAGTAAAAAAAAGTTGTCACTTCATGTTCTCTGGTCATTCCAGGATTATTCCACTATTATTATTCCATTCACTAAGGTGACCAAAAGTTCAATTTTTCCGGACACGTACGCTTTCACAGTCTGCCCCTGGAATCTGCGGAGCATTTATTGATCGATGAAAATGTCTACGTTTCATCCTATTTAGCAGATTTATATGGTAAAATCAAAACTGGTCCGATGTATGGAAAACCACAGCGTTTAACCGCTCTTATCCCGTCTTCCCCAGGCTCTGCAGTTGTTTACAATATGTCAAAGTGCAGGTGCACCGTGCAGCTTAGGGATGAACTGGTTGGTTGCAGCAAATGTGTGGTGGAGGCACGTTGCTCAAAGCTCTCAGTGTAAAACATAGAGCCAAAGATCCCGTTGGCCACACAGACCCAAAAACACTATGAAAAGTGAGAAAAGAGAGAGATCGATTCAACTGAAAGATAAACTATAGAGTATGTATATGTTTAGTGTATTTGTAAAATAAATGTTTTTAATTTTCATTGTTAAAATGAAACAAATATGTCAAGAATATATTTTTAGATTTTGTGTATCTTTTTGTTCAATAGGACTTAGATAAAGTTATTAAATATTACAGAGTTATTCTCTAATAGCCTACAAACATTTCTATGATTTATTAAAGAGATTTCAGTCATTTTGATACTTGACTTGTGAAAGCTGATTTGAAGTTTGTTATTTTTTCTAGACACATTTAGAAGGAAAATTTCAAACATATTAAAATCAATATGGAACTATTTGGATTTTAGTAGCTTTCATGTTATGTGATTTAATAAAATTTTAATTTGACATTTATGTTCTCTCTCTTTGTTGTGAAAAAGTTAGATATGTTTTAGTACTTAAAATTAATGCTTTGCATCCGTCCACACGTGTAGCTGTTGGTCAGCTAATAGCCATGTCATTTTAGGACACGTTGCTTCAACTATTAACAATCTACTTTTAAATCTTTATTCTGAATTGCTCATTCCGTTTTAGGCCACGGTCTTGTTATTGAAATGAAAACAAAAAGAAAGGATGCTTTTGGAGATGTACAAAATTGGCAAGATATTATTGTTGATCAATATCCTTCTAATGACAATATCCCATCTGTGTGTGTGTTGCTGTCCAACTGTCAGCAGACCAGGTCAGTTGAAATGGCAGAGAAATGAAAAACAGCAGACATCAGGTCGTTTTTTAATGCTCCAGAACGTCAAGTAAGTAGAAACTTGCATTTTGATAAAGACATCTATAAGAAAGAAATGAAATGACTATGAAATTGTTTCTAAATGGTTTCATTAGGCAAAGTCCAGTCACTTGAGCACAGGCAGCCAGAGCCTGTCAAACACAGGCACAGAGTCACAGGTCAGTCTCTTATAAGGACATACAATGTTGTATGTAGAGAGCATTTTTTTTCATGTCCCCCGCCAAAAATTACTCTCTGAAGTTTTACTGTTTATTGTCATCTCCCAAAATTGAAATGGGATTTCCGCCCTTGCTGTTGACCATCACCTGCTACTGGAGAGGCTGTGAGACTGGGTAGGCCTATCAGGAACTGTTCTGGAGTGGTTCTCCTCTTACCTTTCTGAGCGCTCCTTTTCTGTGGCCGTCTCCAAGTTTAGGTCCTCCACCACTTCCCTTACCCATGGTGTCCCACAAGGTTCTGTGCTGGGGCCTCTGCTCTTCCTTCTCTATCTGCTTCCTCTTCAGCACATCCTGAGCTCCTTCAAAGGAATATCCTACCATCTTTATGCAGATGACATCCAACTGTACATCTCCTTTAAGCCCTGTGAAATGTCTAAGCTGCAGCTGTTACACACCTGCTTAGACTCTATCATAACCTGGATGGCTGGGAGCTTTCTACAGCTGAATGAAGATAAGACTGAGATCCTCATCTGTGCCCCAGACAAGCTGGTTCCCAAAGTCAGAGACTCTCTTGGTCAGCTTGCTTCTCACACCAAACCTTCTGTCAGGAATTTTGACGTGACCTTTGACCCAGCTTTCACCCTGGATTCTCATGTCAGTTCTCTTGTTCGCTCTTCCTTCTTCCATCTCAGGAACATTGCTAAGCTGAGTCCCATTCTGTCCCGCTCTGAACTTCAGACAGTTATCCACACCTTCATCTCCTCACGCTTAGACTACTGTAACTCTCTTTTCACGTGTCTGAGCAGAACCTCCCTGAACCGTCTACAGGTGGTTCAGAATGCCTGTGCTCGGCTTCTGACAAAGTCCTCCAAACACACCCACATCACCCCGCTTCTCCTCCAGCTTCACTGGCTGCCAGTCAACTTCGGGGTTCATTTCAAGATCCTGGTTCTGGTCTATAGGGCCTTACATGGACAAGCACCATCTTACATTGGTGATCTTCTTAGTCCCTACACCCCCAGCAGGTCCCTGAGGTCCAGTGATCAAAGCCTACTGGTTGTGCATCGCACCAGGCTGAAGACCAAAGGTGACAGATCATTTGCTGCTGTGGCCCCCAGACTCTCTCTCCCCCTGAGCCTGAGATCAGTGGACTCAGTGGACTCCTTTAAAAAGCAGCTGAAGACTCACTTGTTCAAGCTGGCTTTTGTATGACCTTCTTCACCATTCTCTCTTTGTTCTGCTCTGTTCTATAGATATTATATTTTCGTCTTCTTCTCAGTATGAGGAATGCTGTAAAGGCTCTGACACTAGTCAATGACTCAATGCAATCTGCTGGGTTCCTTATATAGGAAACTTTTGCTGATTGGCTTATTGAACTGACCTGCATTGGGATGTTTACTTTGTGAAGTGCCTTGAGACGACGCTTGTCGTTATTTTGCGCTGTATAAGTAAACATAATTTAAGCTGAATTGAACCAAAAAATTAGCAAGCTGACCCTTCCTGTTCCGTGCCAGTTTAGGCGGTGGAAATGAGGCTTGAACAACCTTTTGATTTACAGACTGAGTTAGCATTGTTTTACCAGGAAAGCAAATATTTGCACACAACAGTAAAAGCAGGAAATAGTTTTCTAATTTCCAACAGTGTCACAACCGTTAGAGATAAAACAATAAAAACTTTCAAAAGAACACCAGGACAGAACTGTCAGTGGGATGGTAGACAGTAAAATATGTATTTAAATTTTTTTTTAACTGGGTGTTGGAGCTTGTCTAACAGATACTGGAACTGCATTCCTTAAAGGGAAACTATGCAGTTTTGGCGTTTTTTTAGCACCTAGAGTCCATTAGTAACTCACTGTTGTAAAACAGAAACTTAAACTACCTTTCTGGGCGTTTGTGGTTTTAACACCTTCATCTAACTGCCTTCTTTCATTTCTACAGGAAACAAGCATAGCAGCTGTGGTGACGATCTAATATACAGTACAGAATCATGTGTTGTAAGCAGACTCCAGCATTAGCATGTCGGCCAGCCACTTTATTATTGACTAACAGAGTTCCTGGTAAATAACGACTCCAGAGAGGAGGAATTGTGTGACCACAAGGAAAGGCTGTAGCATGTCAGCAAACCCAAACACACATTCAGGGTGCTGTCTTTACAAGCTACGAGCGGCTAGCTGACAGGACCGGAGCCAGCAGTGCTGCTCAGCGACAGCCGAGGTCCATGTGTGACGATTCAATGGTGTGTGAGGATACAAGGACCTTAGTTAGAGACAATAAAGCATCAATGAATGAGCATTTGCCAGGTAGTAAGAGAGCTTATGTGTGTCTTAGGGTGAGTCTATGATCGGTGATGGAACAGGATGTAACCACTACCACCTGACAAACATTTAGAAATAATTATAAACCAGGGGAAAGCTAAAACATGCACAAGCTAAACATATTAAAGTTGTACTTGTGGCAGTGTGAGCGTCCTGTCACAGTGTCCTGATTGATCATGCGCCCTGGCTACTTGGCCAAGGGGATGTCCCTTTGGCTGACTGTTAGCGCAAGTGACTCACCCGGGAGTCTGGGGATCGAATCGCGCCCGGGCCCTCGCTTCTCCACCTTGCCACATACTTACAATCACAATAGGATGATCATTAGGTCTGCACCCAATTTGAATCTTTATCTCTGAGCTCTCATGATCCACAGAAGTCCCAATGTTGACTCTTGTTTTACTGTTTTAGCTCCATAAGATAAATGTTTGTTTCTTCTGAGGCTCCACCATGATAAACACGTTACAATAATCTTTAACCGGCTATAGCTCGTCTGTTTTGAGGTGTAAACATAGATTGTTGTAAAATGTTACTGCTTCACAGAAGATAGGTGACTTATTTAGAAAGGGGGACCGCAGGGTGTGTTCCAACTACAGGGGGATCACATCCTGAGCCTTCCTGGTAAGGTCTATTCAGGGGTTCTGGAGAGGAGGGTCCGTCGGATTGTTGAACCTCAGATTCAGGAGGAGCAATGTGGTTTTCGTCCTGGCCGTGGAACACTGGACCAGCTCTATACCCTTGGGGGGATCCTGGAGGGTGCGTGGGAATTTGCCCAACCAGTCTACATGTGTTTTGTGGATTTGGAGAAGGCGTTTGACCGCGTCCCTCAGGGGGTACTCCGGGAGTATGGGGTACCAGGCCCTCTGATATGGGCTGTTAGGTCCCTGTATGACTTGGTTCACATTGCCGGCAGTAATTCTGTTCATAACCTTTATGGACAGGATTTCTAGGTGCAGCCAAGGTGTGGAGGGCATCCGTTTTGGTGGCCTGAGAATCAGGTCTCTGCTTTTTGCAGATGATGTGGTCCTGTTGGCTTCATCAGAAAGTGATCTTCAGCTTTCGCTGGAGCGGTTCGCAGCCGAGTGTGAAGCAGCTGGGATGAGAATCAGCTCCTCTAAATCTGAGACCATGGTCTTGATTCAGAAAAGGGTAGAATACCTTCTCCGGGTCAGGGATGAGGTCCTGCCCCAAGTGGAGGAGTTTAAGTATATCGGGGTCTTGTTCACGAGTGAGGGAAAACTGGAGCATGAGATCGGTAGGCGGATTGGTGCTGCATCTGCAGTGATGCGGGCGTTGTACCGGTCTGTCGTGGTGAAGAGAGAGCTGAGTCAGAAGGCGAAGCTCTCAATTTACCGGTCGATCTATGTTCCTACCCTCACCTATGGTCGTGAGCTTTGGGTAGTGACCGAAAGAACGAGATCGCGGTTACAAGCGGCCAAAATGAGTTTTCTCCGAAGAGTGGCTGGACTCTCCCTTAGAGATAGGGTGAGAAGCTTGGTCATCTGGGAGGGGCTCGGTGTAGACCCGCTGCTCCTCCACATCGAGAGGAGCCAGTTGAGGTGGTTCGGGCATCTGGTCAGGATGTCTCCTGGATGCCTCCCTGGTGAGGTTTTCCGGGCATGTCCAACCGGGAGGAGACCTAAAGGTAGACCCTGGACACGGTGGAGGTACTATGTCTCTTACCTGGCCAGGGAATGCCTTGAGACTCCTCCAGAACAGCTGGTCCAAGTGGCTGGGGAGAGGGAAGTCTGGGCCTCTCGCCTTAGGCTACTGCCCCCGTGACCCGACTCCGGATAAGCGGATGAAAATGGATGGATGGATGGATGGATGTTCACAAATGTGATGGAGAAAATGCCACAAAACTTGAAAGGATTTATGAAGCAGCAAACTCCAGATAAAAATAAACATCTGACAATTTAGAAATTTAAAAATCATGTGAACTAAATTAGGCTGCACAGTGGTGCAGTGGTTAGCACTGTTGCCCTGCAGCAAGGAGGTCTTGTGTTCACATGCCAGCCTACGGTCTTTCTCCAAGGAGTTTGCATGTTCTTCCTGTGCATGTGTGTTGTCTGATACAGGAAGATGTAGGCTGTGAGGGAGCGAGTAAGGAGCAAAAAGAGGGACATCTTCTGTCATGTGCACCGTGTACACTACCGTCAGATTTGTGTTGAACAACCCCCTCTGTGATTGCAGCTCATATTGTGTGTAAAATGCATTTGAGGCATGCTGACTCTGGACCAAAATTTCTGTTGTTTATATTTAATCAATAGATCAAATAAGACTCTGAATTAACTAATTATGACTTTTATCCTCATGCTAACATTTATTTTCTTTCAGATATCAGCAAGTGCAAGGATGACCCACCTACTCAGCATAATTTGAGGACATTTCCAGTGACATTAATAGGAGACAGAAGACGCAGCTTTCAGCCAAGCTGGTATGAAAGTCATCCTTGGGTTGAATATTCTGTTACTATGGACTCTACTTATTGTCATGCATGCAGACATTTTAGCCCACCAAGTAGGGCAGGAAGTGTGTTTGACTCACCATGTGGATTTAGGAACTGGAAAAAAGCAACTGAGAGAGGAGGTTTTTTTTTGGTACATGCAAAGTCTGAAAGGCAAAAATTGAAATTGTCTGAAAATTGTCTGAAATTGTATTGTGCACATATTTAATTTGTTTGAATGTTTATTTTTCATATGTACAGTACATGTAATCTTCAAATAAAGTCACAAACTATAATAATCAACTAGAATTATTTTTTACTCAAGTCTCATGTTGCGGTGAAGCATTCAGAATTGTTATCTGAGTACCATAAAAACGTGCCAGTTTTACTTTCACAAGTAAACCATTACTGCATTCGCTGTAATAGTTTACTTGTTCATTGTCTTTACTTATGAATTTATTTGAATCTTATTTTAGTAAAATACAGCTGTAAAAGATCATACATGAAAAAAGTAAAGGAAATTTTTTGTTAAATTTGATCCCCAAAATATAGTAAAGATAGATATGAAAAAGAAGAGAACAAAAAAGTGAGTAGTTTCACAGCACTAGGAATTTCCTTTGGCAAAATTGTGCACAAGTACAAAATTTGTCATATCGCGGAGACAAAAAGCAATTTTGATAATGCCCTAATTATTCCCTTTTTTTTTCTTGCACCCCCATGAAAAAATACTGGCCCCACTGTGCCCCCCCCTGGAAAATTTGGTCTAGAACCGCCCCTGGTTGTCTCCAGGAACTCAGGCCTCCTCCCGCAGTCCAAAAACATGACTGTCAGGTTGATTGGTTTCTCTAAATTGTCCTTAGGTGTGTGTGTGTCTCTGTGTTGCCCTGCGATGGGCTGGCAACCTGCTCAGGGTGTACCCTGCCTGCTTGCCCGGAGACAGCTGGAGATAGGCACCAGCCCCCTCCTATACCCTGAATGGACAAGCGGGTATAGAAAATGGATGGATAGATAGTAAACAAAACTAATAATACTGTATTTTTACCATTTTCCTTTTCTCCTTTATAAACATCCATCCATCCATCTTCTAAAACTGCTTAGTCCACATAGGGTCGCGGGGGGGTGGGCTGGTGCCTATCTCCAGCAGTCAACGGGCAATTAGGCAGGGTACACCCTGGACAGAGCCAGTCCATCGAAGGGCAACACAGAGACACACAGGACAAACAACCATGCACACACACAGTCACACCTAAGGACAATGTAGACAGACCAATCAACCTAACAGTCATGTTTTTGGACTGTGGGAGGAAGCCGGAGTACCCGGAGAGAACCCACGCATGCACAGGGAGAACATGCAAACTCCATGCAGAAAGATCCCAGGCCGGTAAAGCGAACCCAGGACCTTCTTGCTGCAAGGCAACAGCTCTAACCACTGTGCCACCCCCTTTATGAATTTTTTTGGGTAAAATAACATTAAAAATCACATTGACCTATATAGTTTATTCATGGTTGCCAAATTTTTTAAAGTAAAAAAATAAATAAATAAAAAGTTCAAACATAGGTGAACTTTAACTCTTTCATTAATGTTGCTGAGTGGGGTGAGTGGTTTGGGTTGACCTCAGGCCCCCTGCAGGTCACTTGCTGAAATATTCTTGGGATAAAAACTGAATTTTCTATTTATTTATTTGATCAATCAGCATAAAAAAAACTCTTTTATATAAAGACACTCAGAAAAGAATGAATTTTACACTTTAACTTTATTAGTCTGTTTCATTGAAGGGATGTGAGTAAGTACTGTTGGTTTACAAAGTTCTTAAGGACAGATGTTTTTAGCCAGACAGACATTAAAGCAGCACAAAGCTGTTTCACAGACTTGAGTAAATAATCTAATAAGAAAAACTCCAAACATGATGAGAACGCCCAAATCTGAAAACAGCTAAAACAAAATCAGACATCATTAATCATAATAAGGTGAAAATAGGATGCAAAATCAACACGGATTACATAATAGTAAAAACTAAAAGGCTGCAGGACGAAGAATTACAGAATATTACAGGGTGAAAAGGAAGGATGCCTCTCGGCACTTTGTCTGGCCATTTCCTCATAATGAGATCTCATCCTTTCTTCTTGCTGTCTGAGTTCCATCTCTTTCTGTTCATTAAATCTGTCCATCATGGCCGACATCTCCCTTTGTCTCTCCTCCCTTTCCAACTTTCTTTCTTCCTTGATCCTCTCCCATTCCCTTTTCCTCTCTTCATTCATATTCTCCCTGTCCATCTTCCTCTCCTCCTCTCTCTCCTTCCTCTCCCTCTCTCTCTCAGCCTGCAATTGCTGATTAATTTTCTCCATTTGCTTTTCAAACTGTTGCTGCACTTTTCTCTCTATTTCTTCTCTCTCTTTGCGTATTTTTGCCTGCTGCTCCTTTAGGATGCGTTGTTTCTCCTCTTCGATCTTCCTCTCAGCCTCCTGGAACAT
Source organism: Nothobranchius furzeri (assembly GCF_043380555.1). Lineage (NCBI taxonomy): Eukaryota > Metazoa > Chordata > Actinopteri > Cyprinodontiformes > Nothobranchiidae > Nothobranchius > Nothobranchius furzeri. The sequence continues at coordinate 61,372,384 of NC_091745.1, read as the reverse complement.
CTCGTTGGTGTAGTGGCTTCCTCCATTCTTCTGAACTATGTTTCTGATCTTCTGCAGCAGCTCGATGACCTGAGGCTTCTTGTCCTTCAGCTTGTTGTTGAAGATGTGATACTGACCGTTGCACCTTTTCACGAGTTCCTGTAGGTCTGAACTGCGAGCCAGGTAGTCTTCAATAGTGGTGTCATCCAGGGAGTCTCCATGAGTGAAGAGGACCATGCTGTATTTGTCTGCAGCATCACCAAAGATTTTCTGAATCTTTTGCACCGTCTGCTTTTCCTCATCAGTGAACCTGCTCAGACAGATGACCACCAGGAAGATGTGGGGTCCAGGAGCAGCAAAGAAGACGCACTGGCCCAAAAATTTAGCAGTTTGTGCCTCAACAAACCTGGTGTCAAACAGACCTGGAGAGTCGATGACTGCAACCTTTTGTCCGTCCACCTCACCTGTGCCTTTAGCACATTCTACAGTCAGAGATGTGGGACTGCACAGGGACTCAAAACACTTCCGATCCAGGATGGTGTTCCCAGTGGCGCTCTTCCCAACCCCGGTCTTTCCCACCAGGACAATCCTCAGATCTTTATTGTTTGTAAAGGTGGTTGCTGTAAAAACAAAAAGTGTTGATGAGAATCTATCACAAGAATGAATTTACCGCTACAACTTAAGCTAAAAATTGCAGAGAATGAGAACCAAAAATGCTCTTAGCAGTATTTAAGACACACACACACACACACACACACACACACACACACACACACACAAGATTCTGATTTTAATAGACACACACTCACATTACAGTGATGTGAAAAGTGTTAAACACTATTCTAAGAGTGACACAAAAATTAATCAATCAACACAACAAACACATTCCAAATGGTTCTCACCAAAGTTGCCTCCCTTGAAGTCATTGAACTGGTGTCGGTCCATGACGGGACTACAGGGAGTAGCAGTGGAGACTGAATCTGAAGGAGAGGTAGCAGCAGGTCTGCAGCAGCAGCCTTTATACAACCCCACAGTCTGCACCAGGGAGAAGGAGAGAGAGAGCGATTGAGAGAGAGACAGAGAGACACAGAGAGAAACTGAAAGTGAAACCAACTGTTCTGCATCATTTACAGGAAAAGCTAACGTTTACTTTAGATCAGCACCCTGCAGAAGCTATACAGCCTTTTAAGTCTAGTGTTACGTTAAGACCAGTTTTTCTAATGAAACAAAAATGTTTTCAAACTGAACAAGTTTTACTCAAGCTGTAAAACAATCAAAGAAAAAAATAAAATAATGAGATTCACAAGTTTGTATCATTTTTAGTGTTGTGAAAACCTGTGAGCCTCCCACGGGAGAACATGTTTGTTATTTTTGTATTAATCCCTTTATGTAAACCACTGCTGATGCTAAAATATTGTATTGTTGTTTGTTTGGTTTCTTACAAATAAAACATTTAAGTTGCCCTCCTTTGCACATCTTATGTTTCACCTCCTTCACATCCTCCATCACACATCAGGGTCGTAACGATTGTACAGCGAGGACAATGTATTTGGCAGCTACCAACTTTGAAAGTTGTCCCTCCTAAATAAATAAATGTGGGCATTGGGTTGGTAAATACACATTTAAGTGTGTGTATCTAGTGTGACGTGTTATTCCAGCGTTTCTCAGACTGAACCGTTTCTCCATGGCCTTTACTAAATTATTTGGTTGCATTTGACAGCAGGTCAGAAAACAGCTCAGGCTTTCTGGTACACCATGTCAGATTTTATTTATAAAGCGCTTTTCAAATAAAGCGCCACTAAAAAGTGCTTTACAAAATGACTCCAAATTCCCATAACAATTTAAAAACATTAACACACACACACACACACACACGCATGCACGCACACACACACACACACACACCATTTCTTCCTCTATCACCATTTGTATAGGAAAAGCTTCACTAAAGTTTGATGTTTTGCTGATCCTGATAATATTTCAGGATCAGCAGTGTTTTCACATGGAAAAAGAAAGAAAACCTGCTTTTTTCATTTTCCAAACTCCCCTTGCCATAGTTGCCATGGAGACCAAGTTTTGGTGGGACTGTTGGAGGGAGGGGATTTTTGTTTAGCTGTAGTAAATGTTTATCTCAGACCAGTTTGAGCTGGTTCATCTCAGTGGAAAACACCTGAAGTTCACCAGGTTCATGTAACTGGTTTTCAAATAGATTTCCACTTGTTTTTATTTACATTTTATAAACAAATATTTTATCCTGACATCAGCCACCCTAGTTCAGTGTTATCCAACCTTGGTCCTCCAGGGCCACCGTCCTGTATAGAGGTTTGTCTGCTCTAACGAACCTGATTTTAATCAGCAGGTGATTAACAGACTTCTGCAGAGCTTGGTGAGTTGCTGAGCAATCAAATCAATTATGTTGGAGCAGGGAAACAACTAAAACATGCTGGATACTGGCCCTCGGGGAAGGGAATGGGCGACCCCTACTGTATAAAGTGCATAAGTTACAGGAATATGAAAGCAAAAGTAAAGCTGTAAGTGAAAGAGAAAGCAGTAAAATGTTATCTATAAATGGGGTTGTTTATCACAGGAAGGGAGGAGGTAAAGAGGAAATCTGCTTTTAATTGCCTGTTGGAGGAAGCTGGTCTGTAGACTGTTAGTCCTTTGATAAGACTTAAATTTTTTACCAGATTATTCTGTTAAACACACACACACACACACATGAGTAAAAATTTATATTCGGCTGAGTCCAGATGAGCCAAGTAAGGGGCAAGGAAACGCCATCGGAGGAGCCGTCTGCCCCAGCAGCATCAGGTCTTCCACACTAAGTCAGGGCGCTAAGAGGAGGGAGAGCATAAGCCCCCACCTCTACTTAAACACTACTTGTAGAGTGCCCAGGAAACTACAGTCGACCACTGCCCCCGGGGCAGAAGGCCCCTTCAGAGAAAGCACTGGATTAAAATGAGTAAAAATATGAAAATAAAAGAGCTAATATAAATGACAAAAGTAAGAAAATAAATAATAAATAAAATCATATAGACAGTAAAATAATAATATTAAAAAATGAAACTATGCTGAAATATAATCATGTAAAAGATGCAAAGCAAGCAATAAAATATAATCATGTAAAATGAGAAATAAATCTATAGTAAATAATTATATAAAAGCTAACTTAAACTGATGGGTATTGAGCCACGACTTAAAAACATGACCATTCTCTGCGGCCCTGAGGTCCTCTGGCAGCCCATCCCAGAGGCGAGGAACATAATACTGGAAGGACGCCTCACCCTGAGTGTGTGTACTGACTTTAGGGATCACCAGAAACCCTCAGCTGCCTAAATTCAATAACAAGGTAAATGGCCTGTATTCCATATAGTGTCTTATAGAATCACCCTGGTGGTGATGAACTACAATGTAGTCACAGCTGCCCAGGGGGACACTGGTGCCACCAGTCCCTCCGACCACCATCAGCAGCCAAGGTGAATGGTGTCTTGCCCAAGGACACAACAGCAGTATTCCCTGCCAGGAGCCGGGATCAAACCTCTGATTCCTGAACAACCTGCTCTATCTCCTGAGTTACTGCTGAACGTTTTAATTCTAGAACCCTTCAAGGGTGCTGATTCCTTCTGAGGAGTCAGTAAAGCCTTTCTCCTGCAGCAGTTTAATAGAATGATCTGGTAAAAAAAAAACTTCAGTCTTATTGAAGGACTAACAGTCAACAGACTAGCTTCCTCCAACAGGCAATTAAAAGCAGATGTCCTCTTTACCTCCTCCCATCCTTCTTCTTCTTCTTCTTCTTCTTCTTCTTCTTCTTCTTCATTCCTAAGGCAGACTAGACGCCTATTTGGCGTATTGCTGCCACAGCGACCTACAGTTTACCCAACGACATTCACACCCTCGCAAACACACCGACTTGATGCAAGAAAGCCATCAGCGCGCCCACACACCACCCATCCTCCGCCCACAACAAGGTTCGCGAACAAAAAACCCCTACCGCCACAGAACCCAAAAACCCTAACAGGGCCCTGCTCTCGACAGAGTCATCGGGACATTCCAGCAAAACATGTTTTACTGTTTCTAGCACCCCACATTGGCACAAACCATCTTGATTAAATCCATGACAGGGTGCTTCCCCACTATCAGGAAATCCCCTGAAGACAGCTCAACCTAACCTCAGCCTCGTCAATACCACAGAGTCTCTCCTCCCGCTAGGATGGCCAACCCCAGAAACCAATACCCAATGCTGCAGATCATATGGGCCATTCCCATCTGTACCGGGTCGTCCCGGGCCGGGTAGCCCCAGTCGGCCCCAGCCTGGCCCGGTTGATTCCACACATCCTTGCCTTAAGCCCATGTGGGCTGATTCTACCCACCAATCAGAGGCTTGCTCTAATGGAAGGTGTGAATTTGCTGTCAGCAGTGGGTGTGTTGGCCCTGGTCGGCCTGAAGCAGACCCCCTCGAGAAGAGGGCTGAGAATGAGCCTTGGTTGGCCCGGAAAAATACCAGGCCACCCAGATATGTAAACAACCTACGCTACCCGGCCCGGGCCGACCCGGTCCAGATGGGAATGGCCCAATAAATAGCCCTCCCAGTAGCCCCAACACCCAACGAGGTGTGCCACAGGTCAAACACCATCTGGCCCACCACCAAGCGACACTCACACGCGCTCCTAATCCCACGTGCTCCCTTAGCCAAAGTATCGGCCCTCTATTACCCTCTACCCCCACACGAGCAGGAACCCACACAAAACAAATTTCACACACCAAAGCAACTACGTCGTGCAACATCAACCTGATTCTAACCAGTAACTCAGACCTAGACCTGGAGAATCCCCCCACCAATGCCTCAAGAGCAGCAGCAGAATCAGAGCAAATCACAGATCTCGTCGGCCGATGTTCCGCCACCCACTGCAAGGCCCACAATATCGCAACCAACTCTGCTACAATTACAGAACAGCTGTCTGTTATGCAACAACCTGAACCAAACCCCAAAAGAGGGACAGCCAACCCCACTGCCACTCTACTACTCTCAGGATCCTTGGAACCGTCAGTATAGAGGTGCAAGAACGAACCCCGCTCCACCCTCATAAAATCCATTAAAGCCCCTGCCCCCCTACCATCCAGTGGTCGAGACACAAAAGAAAGGTCCACTCCAGGGACCAGCAGTAGCCAAGGCAAAACCTCAGGCCACACCAAATGGGAGCGAACCGACCAGTCGAGGAAGCCCCGCCCCACCGCCTGATTCCTCAGCCATTCAGGAAAGCCACCCTTAGCCACCCGTCCCCCCTTTTCAAACTCCCAGTGACCGACCAACAGCTCTGAACACGGGCTATCCGTACCCATACCCTTGACCTTCATCAGATAGCATTGCCCCAGTAAATGTGATGGAACTCCAACAGCATTTCACCCATCTCAACGAGGAGGGCAGCCACAGGGGTAGTTCGAAATGCCCCACTACACACCCGCAAGGCAGCTGCCTGCAGCACATCAAGCAGCTTGGGGGTACTAGGCACTGCAGATCCCATACATTAGACAACCATAGTCCAAGGACGATCTAATCATGCCCCTATAAACCTGCAGCAAGGTGTCCCTGGAAGCCCCCCAATAAGTACCAGCCAGACAACGCAAGATATTCAGCACATGACCACACCTGGCTACAGAAAAGCACATGTTTCCCCCACGTGTGCTTGTCATCCAACCACAGGCCTAAGTACCTATAGCATGACACTCGCTCCAGCATTTGCCCACCTAACATCAAACCCTCACAAGGCACAGTCCTCTCAAAACCAAAAACCATAAATTTGGACTTGGACGAGGACAACCGAAAGCCCCATCTCCGAGCCCAGGCCACCACTCCGTCCAACCCCTCCTGGACCTTGTGAAAGACAAAACGAAGGTTCTGACCATGCTTCCAGAAAGTGCCATCATCGGCAAACAGAGACTTACCAAATCCACCTGCCAAGGAGACGAACATTCCATTAACCAGGACATTAAACTGGACAGGGCTGATGACACTGCCTTGAGGCACCCCATTGTCAACCTCAACCGACTCCGAAAGAGTGGAACCCACCCTCACCTGGATCGTCCTACCCCTTAAAAAACTCCTATCCAGCGCAACATCCTTCCTCGTACCCCTGCATCGTAAAGGGACATCAGGAGCCCATGCGCCCACAACATATCATATGCCTTCTCAATGTCTAAAAACACAGCCAATATCGCCTCCCTGTTTGCCAACGCCGTCCAAACATCCAAATCAAGCGGGGCAACGGCGTCCATCGTGGGCGGCCCCCGTCGAAACCCGCTCTGACTCAGGGCAACAAAACCTGAGTTCTCCAAGAAATACACTAGCCGTGTGGAGACAAAACGTTCCATTGCCTTACAGACCATAGAAGTCAGAGCAATAGGCCTATAAGAATCCGGGGCTCCAGGGGGCTTCCCCGGTTTAACGAAAGGCACAATCACCAAACGTCACCATTCTGCGGGTAACCGTCCAGAACCCAAGGACAAGACCTCTTCGAGGAAGAGATCTCCCGTATGTTGGAACAGTGGATAGCCCAGACCATACCTCCCTGGACTAGTGTCTTGTCCAAAACGGACCGCAGCCCGCAGCTCATCCATCGAGAAAAAAAGATTCAAGTCCTTCTGGCTGTCCACATCTCCCCACAAATCACCTATAAAACCACTCAGCAATCCCTGTCTAAGAACAAGGTCTTCATCCATGATATTCGCCGAACTGTGAACCCTCTGGAAATGTGCAACCAGCACATCAGCCTTCTCTTTATCCCCCACCGCCGACGTGCCCCCACATCCAGCACTAGAAGTCCACGTTGTACCCCTGCCCCAGACATCCTGCGGACCATGCCCCACAATGACCGCACAGAAGTATGGGGCCCCAATCCGCTACAGAAATCCCGCCAACCAGTCTTCTTTGCGTCCTTTACAACCCTCCAAGCCACCGCCCTCAACCTCTTGAACCTAACTGTGTTAGCCTCCACTGGGTGTTTCCTGAGCAGCCTGTAAGCCCTAATCATATCCCGAATAGCCAGACTATAAGCCTCTAACCACCACAGGACCATAGACCGACCAACAGGTTCTCGCTTCCTGGGAATATGGACCTCCGCCACCGACCGCACGTAAACTGAAACAGCAGAATACCAGTCATCTATGTCGTCTGCCCCTCTCAGCCGACAGATGGCATCCTCCAATTCTCGTCTATACGAGGGCCAACAAGCACGTTTATAATTAAACCCAAGGGCCATAGAGCCAGAGCCCTCCACCACACCCCTACCAAATATGCTCAGCACAGGACAATGATCACTCTCCATAGCAAGCTGGCTCAAAACCTCCCACCCACTTGCCACCGCGGCCAAGTCAGCCGAAGCTAACGTCAAGTCCAATGCTGACGAGCAGAGACCATCCCCCCTAAACCACGTACGGCTGCCGTCATTCAGTACAACCAACCCAGACTCATCCAACACCCTGCCATTCCCGCCAGTACGACAAGTCCCCCAGAACCCACTATGAGCATTAAAGTCCCCCACCCATATAACCGAGGAAGAACCTCCGGATATCAGTCCCCTAAGAGCCTGGCAATCTAACGCCCCCAACTGGGTTGTAAAAATTCACCACCTGCACCTCCCCACAATCAGTCCACTCCTCAACCACCACGCTCTCAAGAACCGTGTTCACTGATTTCTGGCGATACTGCAGCCCCTCCCTGAGAAATGTGGTTCAGCCCCTGCCTGAATGACCCACCCTATCCCACCTTTCACACACATAACCATACAGCCTAAAATACAAGGACGGTTTCAGCCACGTCTCCTGGACACAAATCACATCCAGTCACTCTTTCATGTCCTCCATGGCTTTCTTAAACTCCTACCCATTGTCTACTAGACTCCTAGCATTCCACTTCAGGATACAAAACATCATAAAAGATTAGCCTTCCGCTCTAAACTTCCTTCCAAAACTAATCCACGACCCCTCCTGTTCCCCCCCCCCCCGGACCCAGGTGGCTTACTAAACCTCCCTGGGATTGACACCATCAAATCCCAGCAGTTCAGCTGCAGCAGTCACCTCCCTAGCCGCATCTGACTTACTGTTCACCAGTATCTTTACCCTCCACATTGCCTCAACCAAAAAGGCCAGAAACCGCCTCTTATCTCCCACAATCACAGCCTCCCCCGTCTCAGCGATCCTTCCCCCAGCAGACTGAGCCACGCATCGTGGACCAGCTCCCACAACCCCCTCGCCACCTCCCTTGCCCATCCGATGCACCGCCTCAGCGTAGGACACCCGATTCTCAGACTGATAAGATTCCACAGCTATGGCCTTTCAATAAAACACACAACCCTAAGCAGCCTGTTGCCCTCTGCCGTAATTCGCACAGCACAAATCCTCCCCACACTGACGACCCTCAGGATCGCCCCCACACCTCCGTCATCTCCTGTCCGCCACACACACATTAGCCACATGCCCAAACTTCTGAAATCAAAAACAATGTAAAGGAGCCTTCTCAAAAGGTCGAACAGAATAGCACAAATAGCCCAGCATAACACGGTCAGGCAACGCCTTGTCGCCAAAAGACAACAATAAGAGGGTGGATACCCGAGCGTTAAAGCCCAGCCTCCACGCCGCCATCACGTACCCCCTTTCAATCCGCTCAACAGCTCAGCCTCCAAAATATCGTTGGGAACATTATAAACCACCCCCTGAACCCCCAAAGCCTCTCCGTGAACTGACACAACAACCTCCATGTCCAAAAACTGTTTAAGCTGAAGCGCCCTATCATACTGAGCCTCTGTGCGACAAACCACTGACAAAACCCCACTCTGCAAATCAGCAGCATCCACCATATCCCCAATCCTCTCCTTCAGCTCCTTCGACAACCGAAGAGGACTGGAGGAGGAAAATCCTCCCCTGTCCCAAGCCCTCAAGCAAACGACCAAACTCAATGCACCAACTCCACCCGTCTGACATAGCTTAACCGATCCATCCCCCACCACTGTGTCCGGCGACAAATCTCCACGGCCCCTCTTAGCAGTTCCCCTACTCTCCACCTGTGTAGCGGCCACTTTCCCGCCACCCGACTTCCGACCCATGCCCCACCGACAAGTTTGGACAGGAGCAGAGTCGGAACACCGAGGTACCGGACCTGTACAGGCTGTCGGCCGACACTCCAGACACTCCTCCTGGCCAAACCAAGCCACCAAACCAAGAGTCGAAGTGCGACCTGAGCTAGCAGGTCATCCTTCACCACAAAGCCCGTCTTATTATCCCCCTTCCATCCTGTGATACAGAACCCCATTTGCAGATAACATTTTACTGCTTTCTCTTTTACTTACAGTTTTATGTTTTCTTTTATATTCCTGTAAGTTATGTGCCTTAGGGGTAGGCAACTCCCTTCCCTGAGTGCCAGTATCCATCAAGCTCTGCAGAAGCCTGTCAATCACCTGCTGATTGAAATCAGATGTGTTGAAACAGAATCAAAACTAAAAAGTGCTGAATACCAGACCTCCAGACCCGGGATTGAATACCCCTGAACCAGGGTGACTGATCTCATGATTTAAGATTTTAATAAAATGTAAACAAAAATAAGTGAAACTCAATTAGAAAAGCGGTAACATTGCCTACTTGACCTGCATGACCTGGGAACTGATGGATTTTTTCCACTGAGAGGAAACAGCTCCCAACTGTCTGAGACAAACATCCACCACAGCTAAACAAAGATCCCCCCTCCTGCTGCCCTTTTGCACTTTATGACTTACGAGACAAAATTTGGTTTCCATGGCAACAACTGCAAGAGTGGTTTTAGAAAATGACATGAGCAGGTTTTCTTTCTCTTTCAGTAAATAAGTTGTAAGAATTAATTTGGCCCATAGATTCATGCAAATATCCCGAGTTTATTTCTGTCAACCAAACAGACGACAGAGTCAGATTTTATTTCACAAAAAGCTTCAGATGGGAACGAAACCTCTTCATAAACTTTATTTCTAATTTTATCCCTTCATGAAAACCCCTGCTGATCCTAAAATATTGACAGAATCTGCAAAACATAAAACTTTAGTGAAGAGTTTCCGGTAAATGCTGGTAGAGGAGGAAAAGGCATGCTTTTACTTTCTTTTTTACAGTGTGTGTGTGTGTGTGTGTGTGTGTGTGTGTGTGTGTGTGTGTGCGCGCGCGTGCTGTATAAGAACGGCTGCAACAGAGCTGCTGTTATTCAGCCTCACTCTCCCTTCTGCTCTCTGTAACCCGATCATGGACGGACACCAGTTCAACAATGTCTGGGGAAACAACCCTGGTAAGAACTTGTCTCCTCTAACTTGCATTATGATTTTTTCTCTTGTTGAATTTAGATCAGTTTTTATTATTATTTAGAAATACTGGATTATGATACGTTTTTTTTTTTGGTTGTTGTTTTTAAGGAAATATTCTCTTTGAATTTTTGTTTTTAGTGACTAAATGTATTTTATAAAACCAATGTTTTTATTTAAACATCTACGAGGCTCCACTAATCTGAATCAGCATCACTGTCTCTGGAGGATAGTTTAATTACCGTAAAGCACATCCAGACACCAGTGGTTTCCACAAATCTGGTGAATTTGTTTGTTTGTCACAAGAAAACTCAAAATAAACGCATAAAAAAGTAACTATTAACTCTTGATAAAAGAGAAATCTTGATACTGAATGCTTGTACACTCATTAGATAATAAAATACAGAAATAAGACAATATTTTCTTTTAAAAGCACTTAAGTTGTTTAATTCTTTCATCTTCCATCTCTTCGAAACGTTTCCTGGTTAGTGATGATACATGCAGCATTATTTTCATCTGAGCTTCCTCTTATGCTACACATTATGACTACAACGCCATCTGTGGGTGGCATGTACAACTACACATAATGAAACAAAGAAACTATATAAAGATGAAATAAATCTGGCAGTCACAGAACATGTTGTGTTACATCATACCTGCCACTCTTTAACAGTTTAGTGGTTTTATTTTTGGCCTCAGACTTTTGACTTCTTCACAGTTAAAAAGTCTCCTGGTGCCAGAAGAACTTTGGGGCTAATAGAAATATTTAATTCCAACTCAAAGACAGAAAGACGTGCAAAAAATGGCTTCAGAAAATCTGACATCACGGTCACATTAAACAATGACAAGAAAATCTGGATCATCTGAAGGAAAATATATAATTATATTACATTATTAGCTGTAGTTCTCTACTCACATGCTGATTTTGTGTGATATAGATTCATATTGAGACTCATACGTGACCTTTTCTTTGCAACAGCAACCATCTTCACCAACAATGAGACCCTGAGGATTGTTTTGGTGGGAAAGACTGGGATTGGGAAAAGCAGCACTGGAAACACCATCCTGGGTCAATCATGTTTTGACTCCAAATGCAGTCCTAAATCTCTAACTGTAGATTGTTCTAAAGGCACAGGTGAGGTGGGAGGTCAAAAGGTTGCTGTCATCGACACTCCAGGTCTGTTTGACACCAGATTTGGTTCAGAGAAAACAACAAAGGATCTGAGTCAGTGCATCGCTTTTTCTTCTCCTGGACCCCACATCTTCCTGGTGGTCATCTCTCTGACCAGATTCACCGATGAGGAAAAGCAGACGGTGCAAAGGATTCAAGAAATCTTTGGAGATGCTGCAAACAGATACAGCATGGTTCTCTTCACTCATGGGGACAACCTGGATGACACCACTATTGAAGAATTCCTGCAACAAAGTCCAGAACTACAGGAACTCGTGTGTAGATGCAACGGTCAGTATCACGTCTTCAACAACAAGCTGAAGGATAAGAAGCCTCAGGTCATCGAGCTGCTGCAGAAAATCAGAAACATAGTTCAGAAGAACGGAGGAAGCCACTACACCAATGAGATGTTCCAGAGGGCTGAGAGGGAGATCGAAGAGAAGAAACGACAAATCCTGATGGAGAAAGAGGAGAAAATACGCAAAGAAAAAGAAGAAATAGAGAGAAAAGTGCAGCAACAGTATGATAAGCAAATGCAGAAAATTCAAGAGCAACTCCAGGCTGAAAGAGAGAGAGAGAAGAAGGAGAGAGAGGAGGAGAGGAAGATAGAGAAAGAGAATATGAATGAAGAGAGGAGAAGGGAATGGGAAAGGATGAAGGAAGAAAGACGGATTGAAAGGGAGGAAAAAGAAAGGGAGATGGCAGCCATGATGGAGAGATTAAAGGAACAGCATGAGAAAGAGATTCAAGAACAAAAAGATGCGGTGCAGCGACAGCATGAAGCTGCAGCCCGTAACACAGCTGAGAGCTCTGGTTTCTTCCCCTGGCTTGGGAAGGTCATCCATGATACAGCAGTCAGTTTAGGGAATGCATTAGCAGCTGCTTTTGTGAAAAAGTTCTGAAAGTTGGTGAACAAAATCAAATTAACAAAACAGTATTTTAAATGAGGCCTGATGATTCAAATGATGTAAACAAATAACTGACTCATTCACGTTACAAAAAACCTTTCATAAATGAGTTTATCTGTGTCTATATTATTGCTTTTTATTTGTTTCTGTGTTGATTATAATTCTTGATCTGTTTGCTTTAGTTAATCACTCTAAGCCATCAAGTTCAAAGGGTTTTAAACCCCAGTTAAGCTGAGCTGTAGCATAGATGAAGATTCAATTTATACCTGTAATTATTGGTCGAAGCAATCATTCTAGACAGCAATGCTTTTATAGAAACTTTAAGGTTAAGTGAAGAAAACAATAAGAAATCGTGAGAGAAAGAGGGAGGACTAGTCTGGGGACTGAGAAGTTCAATATAAAATAAAGTTTCTGTGCTTAATTTTTGTTTTCTTGTCTGAGTTCCCGCAGAAATTCTGATGCAATGTTTTTCTCTCTACTATGTTTTAGGCTGCAAAAATCTCTACAACATCTCTGCAATGCTGATCAACTGTGAAACAATCAAAGTAAAAAATAATAATAATAATAATGAGATTCACAAGTTTGTATCATTTTTAGTGTGAAAACCTGCCAAACACCCATGGGAGTACATGTTTTTATTATTTTTGTATTTATCCCTTTATGAAAACCACTGCTGCCTGTGTTCCAACCTGTAACCCATCCACAGGGTGAACTCCTAGGGCAAGACGAGTCACATTTAGGCCTTTTTTATACTCGGTGTGAATTGGGTGGACGCGTTTCGATCTGGCAGCTTTTTCCAACAGCACAGTTTGGTATTTCTCCCTTCTTTCCCTCTGCTGTTCCTGCTTCCTCGTGGTTCCTAGTGCTCTGACTCGCTCCAGCCTCATGACTGTTGGCCGCTGATTGGCTAGGGGGTGGAGTCACTGACTGCTCAAGAGCGTCCTGGCTGCTGTCTTGCTGCCTGCAACTATTTCCTGATTTAGAGTCTGACAAAATAAAACTGAACAGAATGTTAAACACTACCGCCATTTTTGTGCTGAGCTGTGTTTATGTGTAGCTTACAGATCGCCTCACACTGTTTCCTGATCACCTCATGCTATTTTTGTAAGACAGATTGGTATAACGCCCTCATCACTGCAGATGCAGCACCGATCCTCTTATCAATCTCCTGCTCCATCTTTCCCTCATTCATGAACAAGACCCTGAGATACTAAGACTCCTCTCCCTGAGGCAGGACCTCGTCGATGACCTGGACAAGGCATTCTACCCTTTTCAAACCTAAGACCATGGTCTCAGATTTAGAGGAGCTGATTCTCATTCCAGCTGCTTCAAACTGGGCTGCAAACCGCCCCAGCAAAAACTGGAGATCATGGTCCGATGCTCTGACATTCATTTTTGTTGCATTCCTCTTGTCCAACAAGAACGTTAGCAGTAGCTCGGGCTAGCATTAATCTGCGGTTACCATTGCTCATAAAAATGTTTAAATATTGCTGACACTGTGGGCATTGGGTTGGTAAATACACATTTAAGTGTGTGTGTCTAGTGTGACGTGTTATTCCAGCGTTTCTCAGACTGAACCGTTTCTCCATGGCCTTTACTAAATTATTTGGTTGCATTTAAAAGCAGGTCAGATATAGCTCAGGCTTTCTGGTACACCAGAAACCCTCAGCTGCCTAAATTCAGTAACAAGGAAAATGGCCTTTATTCGATTTAATGTAGTGTTGGTGATGAACTACTAGCCCCTCTGACCACCATCAGCCGCCAAGGTGAATGGTGTCTTGCCCAAGGACACAAGTATTCTCTGCCAGGAGCCGGGATCAACCCTCTGATTCCTGGACAACCTGCTCTATCTCCTGAGATACTGCTGAACGTTTTAATTCTAGAACCCTTTAAGTTTGCAGATTGCGTCTGAGGAGTCATTAAAGCTTTTCTCCTGCAGCAGTTTAACAGAATGATCTGGTAAAAAACTTAAGTCTTATCAAAGGACTAACAGTCTACAGAACAGCTTCCTCCAACAGGCAGTTAAAAGCAGATTTCCGCTCTCCCTCCTCCCTTCCTGTGATAAACAACCCCATTTATAGGTAACATTTTACTGCTTTCTCTTTCACTTACAGCTTTACTTTTGCTTTCATATTCCTATAACTTATGCACTTTAATGGTCACCCATTCCCTTCCCCGAGGGCCAGTATCCAGCATGTTTTAGTTGTTTCCCTGCTCCAACATAATTGATTTGATTGTTCAGTCACTCACCAAGCTCTGCAGAAGTCTGTCAATCACCTGCTGATTAAAATCAGGTTCGTTAGAGCAGACAAACCTCTATACAGGACGGTGGCCCTGGAGGACCAAGGTTGGATAACTCTGAACTTGGGTGGCTGATGTCAGGATAAAATATGTTTTTATAAAATGTAAATAAAAACAAGTGGAAATCTATTTTAAAACCAGTTACGTGAACCTGGTGAACTTCAGGTGTTTTCCACTGAGATGAACCAGCTCTATCTGTCTGAGACAAACATTTACTACAGCTAAACAAAAATCCCCTCCCTCCAACAGTCCCACCAAAGCTTGGTCTCCATGGCAACTATGGCAAGGGGAGTTTGGAAAATGAAACAAGCAGGTTGGTTTAAAACCATCAAAGAAAAAAATAATAAAGAGATTCACAAGTTTGAATCATTTTCAGTGTTGTGAAAACCTGCCAGCCTCCCATGGAATTACTAACAAAGCCATACTGCAACTCCATGAGTTTATTGATGTTTAACGGTCTGACCAGCAAAGACAAAACTGTATTAAAAAACCCTAGATCATCTCTTTAAATCAAACTTTCTCATGCCAGAGTCTTCTGCAGGTACGATCCTCTAGCTCGTGTCCTCCACGAGAATATCATCATCAGATTTTCTTTTCCCATTTTTTAAAGAAAATTAAAAACAAAATCCATCTTAGCTATTTTTTTTACTCTTGATGCAAATTAAAATTAAAGCAGATACCAGATGACATTTTCAGATATCTATAAATGATGTTTCAGACAGCTTTTATTTTTCTCTCTTAAGCATTTTTTAGAAATCAATGTTGCCAATTTGCCGTAACATCAGGCCTACTTCTGGGAGTCTTTGTTCATTTAAGAGTGGTCAAATTGTGGCAGCAATGTGGTACAATCATGTCTCTTTTACAAAAAATACACAACGGCGTCATAAAGGGCTTATGGAGGCGATCACTGCGGCCGCTGTCTTCCATTTATTTTGGACATAATTAGCTTTTTATTCCAATCGAAGCTGCGCTCGTTAATTATTAACAAGCTGCTCTCAAAGATGTCCACTGTCCCTGTGCAGCCTCTGGTGATCTGAGTTTCAGTTCTACCAGAGAGCAGCTCCTGGACCTCTGCATCACTCCAGTTTACCATCTAAGCTGGATCTGTTTACAAAAGTGAAACTTACGGCCAATGTTGACTTTCATTTGCCGGCCAGAGCTCAGCAGTACCTCACTACATGATCATGACACCTCCCTCTGTTGCGCCATTTTCTGTGAACACAAATGAGGATGGCTGTATGCGAGCCAAGGCACATGAGCTGCATCATCCTCTGGGCAGTAAAGGTATATTTTCTGTCCACACTGTCACGCGTAGCCTTTTGGTGTGCCAGACCCATATTCGCTGGGTACCCGCAGAAACCTGTTGGTGTTGTTTCGGGCTGGAGGGACCCCTACCTTCAACGTTAGGGCCGTTTTGTTTATCCAGACCATGCCAGATCCGCCTCCAATTCCGCTGGTGTTAATAAGCCACTGGGTGGTACTGGTTTTTTCTCTGTATTTTAGTAGGGGAACACATCTTGGCACGTGACGTGTCCCAGGACCATGCTGCCAGGTAGACATTTGAGAGAAAGGCAGAATGGGTCCTTGCTCTGGGATGCTGTGCGTAGAAGGTAGGGGCCCTTCATTACAGTACTGTTAGTTGGCTTGAAGTTTATGAGGCGCATCCAGTGTGGGTGAGCCATTTGAGCACGCAGCAGTGGGTTATACGGCTCTGGCTCTGGCACTGGCCTGTCTTGTTTTGTTTCTGTAGGTCAAATCCTTGTAGGAGGCTGGTGGTATCATTCAAAGGTAATGGAATTGCTGTCAGTGTGGGATGATCTTCAGAGTGGTGGGGCACAAACGAGCAAACATAGCAGCTGGTGTTAGACCCAAGCTTTCTTGCTGTTAAGTTGGCTATTTTGTACCACATATTATCTAGTGGGGTGTGGTGTTCTACTAATGCTCGTTTCTGTTTGGGGCTTCTCGTCTGGTGCAGAAGGGACAGCACCCACAGGCATCCTAATGCCACAACACAACCTAGGAGCCATCTGGCATATGAACATCCCATGGTTGCTCAGTTTACAGGTTGCTGGACCTCTAGCCTCTAAATCGAGTTTTCCGCTAGGAATCAGGGATATCTGTCTGCTAGACTGAGGGACCACAAATTCTATTTACCGTATTCTGCACCCCAGTTTGACTCAGACTTCCCCACTGCCCCGTGTCTAGGGATCCACCACTTTCTGCAACTTACAGTGGCTCTCTCAGCAATCTTCACAGCTGTGGAAGTGGTCATCAAGACTTGGGAAGGGCCCTCTCACTTAGGGCTTGTCCAGTTTTTCCTTTTAATTGCTTTGATGAAGACCCAGTAGCCTGGTTTCACTTGCTGTTGATCTTCCTGTAAGACAGAAGGAAATAAGGGCAGATCATTTGATTTAACCACATCATGTGAGTACAACATTGGCCATTGTCTAGCAAAAACTGCCACAAATTCAGAAGATCTCTATGCATTCAGAAATCGATATAGCCCAAGTGGAGCAGTTTATGACACAGTGTGAGTTGGTACATTGCAGTCAAACATCAGAACACAGTTATCAGAGGGACATAGAAGTATCACGTTGCTTTAAAGGAAAAAAAATATTTTAATAAGGTTGTACTTGTTTCTTTTATTTAAGTTACAGACATAAGGTCTGTTCCCATGAAGTGGCTCAATCGGTGCGTGGGAAGGCGAGGATGAGCATGCAGGACGTTTATCATGGGGAGAACTGATTGCATCTAGTCAATCCTGTGGGAAGGATTTATGTTGTAGGTTTGAGACTAGCAACTCAACACCACTTTTCAAATGAATACCACTTCTCATAAAGTGAGAGGCTCTCTTCCAAAACAAAATAAAGTTATCAATAAAAACAAAGTTTTGCACACTGCAGGCAGACATTCCACATACTGAGAGCTAGCTCTTATAGCTGAGGATCAGTTCGCCAAGGTTCCTGCCCTCGGCTACCACCCAACACTGTTTTTATCACTTAAAAAATATCTCCAAACTGCGAAGGTTGGTGTCAAAACATGAACTTGAAATGGTTCTCCATGCCTTTATCTCCTCCTGTTTAGATTACTGTAACACACTCTTCACATGTTTTTACAAAAAAGCCCTTGACCGCCTTCAGCTGGTCCAGAACTCTGCAGCAAGGCTCCGAACTGGAGCAAACAGAAGAGCACACATCACTCCTATTCTGATGTCTCTGCACCGGTTACCCGTTAACTTTAGAGTTCATTTTAGAATCCTGACTATAACATTCAGGGCTCTACATGATCAAGCTCCTCCCTATATCACTGAACTGTTAAAGCCTTATACTCCAACCCGAGCCCTCAGGTCCACACACCAGAACCTTCCAGAAGGTCCTAAGACCAGATTGAAAAGTCAAGGTGATTGTTCTTTTCAGACTGTTGCACCTCGACTTTAGAATGATCTTCCTTTATCCTTATGTGGCATTGACAGTCTGCATACTTTTAAAAAACAGCTGAAGATCATTTTCTTGAAGCTGCTTTTACCTAAACCTTTTGTTTCTTATTTTTAACTCAAATTTGTAATAATCTTTCATTTGTTTTGTGATATTTTATAATTTCATGACTTTGTTTTTCTGATTTTAATTTATTTCTGTTTTAAGATCATTATGATTTTATGACTTTATGATTTGTTTTGTCTTGTTTTTGATCATCTATGTGAAGCACTTTGTGATTCTCTGTGTGTGACAAGTGCTATATAAATAAAATTTACTTATTTACTTACTTGCTTACTTACAATGCACCTAACCTCTTTAACCCAATTGAAGATTATTTTAAATAAAATGTCCCATTTAAACAAATTTTTCTTTTGCTGATCTATAAGTAAAATTATCACCACTGCAGCAATGCAAAGCACTTTTGGTGTATCTCATGGGAGACTTTCCTAATATATCTGCAGAAATAACTGACTATAAAGGTTTGAGCAATAATGCTGCCTAAGTCACTGGAGCAATTTTAGGTAAAAAATAAAAAAACTAATCCCTTTTAGGTCCACTGGGAAACATGCATTTTTCAGGTAGGCTTAGCATTGCAGCAGCATTTCCAGATGAATTGCTGACAAGCTTTTCTTTCGGCTTTTGGAGATTTCTGATGAAAAGAACATTTATTTTCAGGCTCAGTCTTCAATATTCTTCTTTCTGTCTTTGAATTATTTTTCTGTTCCCCTGAAACCTGAGTTTTGAGGTTTCATACATATGAAAATTAAAATCGGTGTCTCTAAATAAAAATCCCTTAGTTAAATATAGAAATAATGATATTTATAAAGTCAAGTTTAGGGCGTAAAAGGATCCAGGAGTATATTATTTACACTGAAAAACTTTGAATACTTTCACTTTTAATGACCAATCATAGATTACACTTACAAACATTTGTCAGCAGATGATGCTGCTGCATCAAATATGAAATAAAGAATGCCACCAGAAAGGGGAGCTATATTCTCAGATGACAGTAAGTGCCACACACTTTAGACAAATGAAAATTAACCAAATCAAATAAGCAGAAAGTCCTAAAGCGTCGGAGTACAGATGATCTAGAAATAAAGTTCTGAGTTGCCCTTTTATAAGCAAGAGTATAAATTGTGTAATCAAAAGAAAAAGAAACAAAATCACAAAAAAATAAATCAAAAATTTGAGGTTTTGAAGGCTCATTGTTTTTGTCCATGTAAGCATGTAGTCCCCCAGAAAAAATAGGGAGTCATCGGAGGGAGCGCTTTCTCCAGTGCTCCCTCCGATGACTCCAAAAGGGGTGGATAATCTGACTTGGTGTTTGATGCATATAAGCACTAACAACAGTCAGCGCATTTACCAGTGCATCTAAGTCAAAAAATAGG
Organism: Nothobranchius furzeri; assembly: GCF_043380555.1. Classification (NCBI taxonomy): domain Eukaryota; kingdom Metazoa; phylum Chordata; class Actinopteri; order Cyprinodontiformes; family Nothobranchiidae; genus Nothobranchius; species Nothobranchius furzeri. The sequence goes on along the minus strand of NC_091745.1, from coordinate 61,352,848 downwards.
TCCTCGACAATCAACAGGGAGCTGTTATCCTAGTCCACATGTATGTTAGAAAACCGAAGTCTCTAATGAAATGTGTTTCACTTTGCTACAACATGCATCTTTTCATGTTGGCACATTTCCAGTTAGTCTATAGCAACACAAATAGTAAGCAAACACTAGCAGGAGTGAAGCAGATGGCACAAAAGCAGGATATGTGCAATGGCCAAATTAATAAACAACACTGCTGCAGCACAGCTTCTTTTGTGCCTACTGTACTGTTTGATGGTGTTACACGTGTTACTTTGTAGCAATGATATTATCAGAAGACCGCTTCAAAGGCAAGTGTCCAACCGGTATCAGCTCAACTTAAACTTAAAAGCTGTTTACAATCAGAGGAAGTCAGGCTTCACCTTCCTTGCCTGTGGTGTCCCACAAGGTTCTGTGCTGGGGCCTCTACTTTTCCTCCTTTATCTGCTCCCTCTCTAGCACATGCTGACCTATTTTAAAGGAATCTCCTGTCATATTTATGCTGATGACATTCAACTGTGCATCTCCTGTAAGCCACATGAGATGTCTAATCTGCAGCTTTTACACACCTGCTTAGACTATTAAACCCTGGATGCCTGGGAACTTTCTACAGCTGAATGAAGATAAGACAGAAATCCTCATCTGTGCCCCAGAAAAAACTGGTTCCCAAAGTCAGAGACTCTCTAGGTCAGCTTGCTTCTCACACCAAACCCTTTGTCAGGAATCTTGGTGTGATCACCATCATACATTAGTAATCTTCTCTGTCCCTACACCCCCAGCAGGTACCTGAGGTCCGTTGACCAAAGCCTACTGGTTGTGCAGAGCACCAGGCTAAAGACCAAAGGTGACAGATCATCTGCTGCTGTATGCCCCCAGACTCTGGAACTCTCTCCTCCTGAGCCTGAGTTCAGTGGACTCAGTGGTCTCCTTCAAAGCTTTCTCAAAGAAAGCTCCACAAGTGTTCACTTTTAAAACAAACGTGACAGCTTTAGTATGTGACATCATCAGCAAATGTAAAGATTTGAAAGTAAAACTCTGAATTTCTTTAAGTGCAAACCATATCCTTACATAAACTGTTTCAGTTGTTGCAGACATCTCATCTGCAGTATCTCATCCTTGAGGTGCGGATGGCTTGTAATGTAGATTCAGTGGTAGACTGCAGGTGGCAGATGTTATGGTTTCCTCCCAGACTCGCTGGCGTTCAGGTCTTAATCTGTGGGTGAAAGTTCTCAGCGACCCAGCTTTGACACAGCTGAGTCCAACACCACCTTTGTGATAGAAAACCCATATTTCCTCACGTTACACTGATGAGAGCTGTACCCAGGATGTGGTGGATCCGGTGTAAAAACTTTGATTCATGCTTATCTGGACATCTCAGCATTTTCACTGCATGCTCAGATGTGGAAGCTGTCTGCATCAGAAAAGCATCAAAGTGAAAGTTTAACTTTTTTTAAAGTTGTGTTCAATTGTGTTTCTCTGCTAAATCAATTCTGATTTTATTCTTTTGCACAAACTTACACTTTTGTCAAACTACACTGCCTTGTGCAAATAACAGATGATTGGCAGCTCTGCATGGGATTCCCTTGGGATTGTTCAGATCTGGGGTCTCCAACCCTGGTCCGTCCTATCCAGCTTGTTTTAGTGGTTTCCCAGAAAAAATGAACAGAGAAAGCATGCTTGGGTTGAGATGCAGCAAAAATTTGTTGAAACAAAGAAAACATCAAAGCTAGGGTTGAGCAATCCTACTCCTCAAGGGCCACTATACATTAGATTGTAGTTATTTCCCTGCATCAACACATCTGATTTTCACAAATGTTTTTATTGCATTATTTTAATTAAGTTGGTTTTATATAAAATTATCTATAACTAGTCCCTGAGACCACAGTTTGAATGTGTTACATAGAGCCTTGTTCAGCTCTGAGAATAATCTGTCTTAAACTCTCATGGGTCATGCATTCTTCAGCTGTGGCATTGCCATGTAGGTTTCCTTATCAAGATGTCTGATAACTCGTTTCCCTGCACTTGCAAATTTTTCTGCAACCACTCAAAAAGGTCGTACACTTTGTGCAGAAACCTGTAAGGTGAGGTTTGCTGATAAACATGTAATACTTAGTCTTTTTGAAAAATTATCAGTCACTTTAAGTTTTACACACATGCTGAACATGAAACTAGTTTTGTACTCTTATTTCCTGCCTTAGCCGCCAGAAGAAAATAAGCTGGAAAAAGCTCAGGTCAGAAAAATTCTGTCTCTTCTTTGTCACACTGAACATTTGCATTCATGGACTCACCAGCCTCGGAAGGCTGTGTTGTTTTGCGTACAGAAGAGAGCAGAGTGCGTCTCGGATAGAATTTACCCGTTAGCAACTCAAGACCTTCATAGAATAGGTTGGGCCCTGTGTTATTAAAACAACATCGATTATTTGATGCAAGAAAGAAGAGTGAGTGCAGGCAGTGGAAGAGTCACACTGCTGAAAGCCAATCAGAGAGATAGTTACATATCATGAAAATTATAAGTAAGACTCCAAATCCTTCATCATAAATACTCATCAAACCACATCTGACCTTAAAGTATCCAGATGTAATATCCGGATTAGAACCTTCACCAGAAAGCTGCCATATTCAGTCCTACACACGTCTACTGCCCTCTGGTGGAGGAGTCTGTTTTATATATTTATTTTTGTTATATTGTTATAGAATTACACTTAACTGACAGTTAATTTGGTTTAATGAAGAGGCTGGCGTGGGGGTGGTCTTGTAGCTTGGATCTGTGAGATCAGATAATGCTTTTGGCAGAAATGTGATAGAAGTTACTGAGGCAAGAACAGGGTTAACATGAGAGGTTTTTGACTCATAGGTGTGAAATTAATGTTGCATTGCAAACCCTGACAGAAGTTTTCCAAGGTAATCTTTGGTCCACATATTTCTGTCAGCAATTGATGAATGTTGGCTCTGAGTGTGTTGTCTTGTGAGAGATCAGAGTTCACGATTGATTGGCCTAAACTTGCTCCTTTGTCTGTTACTTAATACAATTCCTTGAGATTCCATAATATTCTGAAAGACATTGTTGTCAAAATGGGGATCATCTGATCATATTTGCTCGTCCGATTCTCCACTTCTCAAACGTTGTACCAAAAATGGATTTCAATCATGTAATTCATTAGCCTAGAAATCTAGACCGTCAGTTGCCAAAGCAATATGATTTTGCATGTTGGTCTAGCCATGCTCCACTGGAACCTCCACAGACCCGGCCAGTCTGGTGGCTGGCCATTCACAGCACTCCATTTGTTTGTTGGGCAGTAGAAAATCTTAGCTTTATGTTGTCATAAGTGTAGTAAAACAGAAAAACATTGCAAAAGAGTGTGCATTCACATGACCAAAAATTGAAGCAAAAAAGCTTAAAGCCCTTTTTACTTTTTTAAAAGTGTAAAGTAAAATTAGAAATTCTTGAATACATTTGTTTTTGCATAGTACTTTTTAAGTTGTTTTGCATCTTTGCATTTTTTTTACTCTGACATTAAGTTACAGAAAATTGGACACTTAAAATGTGTCAAGCACGTTTTCAAAAATTCTGCCAAGCAGACAAACATGAAGGCAGAACATGAGATAAAACAGGGGCAGATTTATCAGATTGTAAAATTATCTGCATTCACAGAAAACATGTCTTTGCACATTCATTTATCTTTTGGTTAACCAAAAACTGCAGACTTTTGTAGCTTTTGTATCTTCTGAGGGAAAAACACTCCAGTTTATTGATGAACCACAAGTAAACATGGCTGAAGTCTGTTTCCTTGTGTGATTAAAATCTGATGTGTCACACTGCAGAGGCATTCTCTGTCCTAATGCATGGCATCACATTTAATTTGATTGAGGAAAGAATAATTATGATCATAATCTTGTAATACTTATTCATGTAGACAGAAGGAATGAACAGAGATCACCGTAAACCCTTTCCTAGGAATCAGTCCATGAGCTGTGATTATTGATGAGGATAACAAAATATTCTAATCAGCACTTGACAAATGTTCTTGTAAACGGGAAAATAAAGATAAAAAATTGTGACTAGCTGATGATTGCTTTTGCAATTATGCATCTTGCTGCAATCAATTTATTGGTGCAGATCGGTGCATCATTCAGTAAGGCAAGGCAGCTTCATTTATATACAGTAGCACAGAACAAATTCAACGTACTTTCCAGGTGCAAAATCAGCTAAACATAAAACGTTCAAATCAATGTGACACGTTTGGCAGTGCTGCTCCTTCCACAGATCCATGATCCATACAAGCTCCACCTCAAACTTAAGGCTTTCCTAAGTAAAACTTCATATTGTAATGATTTTGTCACAAAGAAACATTCAACAGAATAAAACAGACTTACTTTTTGTGTCAAGTTTAGTGTACCGCATTTTAATATAGAAAGATTAATAAATTAAATGGTCCTAGATGGAAAATTTCTGGTCCTTTAAAGATGTCACCATAAATCAGTTTAACACAGGACCTCGACGAACCTGATGCTCAAACATTTTAGATTAAAAACACACACAAAAAAATCTTCATTCTGACAAACTACATCTATCCTGTAAAAAGAAAATACATTAGAAGCTTTAATTTACAGCAGTATTTTTGTTTTACTTCCACTATAAATATAGTAAAAGTAACCAACAACAGGTAAACCAAAGCTAAAGAACATCTGTTCAATTTCATGAATCACAAAAGCAGTGGAAAAATCTGAGCAGTTGTAAAATGAGGGGGGAAGTTCACTAAACACATACCCAAAACCAGATCAAAAACTTAATAAAAAAAAGCCCCATCACTTCCTGGCCCTCAGCTAATGCTTCAAACCTCAGAAAGATGTTTCATTCACGCTCTGAGACGTCAACAGTATCGCAGCTCTGAGGTAAAAACACTTTCCATTCACTGAAAGTCTTAACTTCTCATTCACTCATATTTTAAATGAATCTGAAATTAACACATCTTATATCACAGAAGCAGGCTTTCCACTTTAAGATAAAATTGTGTAAACATTTCCAGATTGATGCTCGTTATCCAACCAGCCATGAAGAGAGGGCGGTTCCTGTTGGCTCTCTGGTGCTGCAGCATCCTCGGAGCCGTCACCTGCAGCTTCAAAGGTATCCCTCACACCTGTGGATGTGTTGCTTTAATGGGGCGGCGAGTTTACAGAACATCTTTGACCATAAATGTACATGAGTCATTGTTTTCTTCTTCATGACTGATCGATCAGATTACTGAGAAGATATTTTTGATGTCAAACATTCTAATTATCAACCACAGCAAAAAGGCTTCAGTGGAAACTCTGATCAAATGCCACATTCAGTATTTCATGTTTCTTTTTTTACCTTTCCGTAGCATTTGATTGAGATCTGAGTGGGGAACGTTGCATTCGCTTTAAGGAAAATCTGAAAACTGTTTGTAACTTCTTGCGCCCAGATTGGTCATCATCTGAAATCAGAGACATTAATTAAATAAGTAGCTGTGTTTGCTCTGTAAATCCAGATTCATGGAATAATAATACTCAGTTTATTTTATTATGTAATTCTATGACAATATAACAGTAGTAATAAAGAAATAAAACTGGCCACTTTTAGATTGTCCATCAGGGGGGTGGTAGACATGTTTAGGACTGAATATTACAGGTTCAAGATGATGGAGCTAATCCTGGTACTCCATCTGTATGCTTTATAGCATCCCATAGTCCAGCCCATAGTTCATAATGTAAAAAAGAAACTTATTTTTTTATTCTGTTGTATATTTAACTGGTTTTTAACTCATTTATTTATGCTTTCTGCTTGTTTAGTTGAAGATTATTTGTGTGTGAGCGACTATTTGAAAAGTATCAGCTGTGCCTTAAACATCAGTGATGATCTCGGCTCCAACTCCAACAACTACACTCTGAGGTTCACTAACAGGTATTTACACTTCACACACAATTACATGAACATGTTAATAATATGGTTTTATTTTATCTCATAATCCAGTTATTTCAATTTGAAAAATCAGTCATGGTTGGATGGTGTTTTTATTTTTCAGAAAGAGTTCCTCCTGTCCGCTCGTGGCGACGGGTCACGGTTACCACTGTGTCTGTAACGTTAAGGGTGACAAAGATTTTTCAGTTATGGATGAGTTTCTCATAAATCTTTGCTTCAACTCCACCTGCAGACAATTGTATAAATACTTTTATCCAATAGATAACGGTGAGTCCATCTTAATTACAACTTATACCGACTGAATCTTTTTAATGACTTTTTTTGAATATATATAAAAGATGGCCTGATTTACTGAAATGTGATTTTTTTTTTCATGACAGTCAAGCTGAGTCCACCACCTGAAACTGAGATCCAGCAGTCATCAGAGTGGGTCAACATTACCTGTAAAAGTAAAGCCTATGAAAGCCATCGGTATCTTAAAGATAACCTCGACTTCGAAGTCTTACTTCGAGATTCTCTCAGCAATTACAGCAGAGTAAGTTTCATTCATTAAAATAAACATTTCACCTTTGTCCATGGACACAGTTTTGGGGGGGGGTGTACAGGGAGGACATGTCCCCCCGACTTTTTCCAAAGTCAATGTTTGTCCCCTACACTTTATACCATCCAAAACATTATTACTCTATACTAAATAGACACTGGTTGAGCACTAGAACCAAGCTGAAAACAACAGCTTGTGTTGAAGCTTTTTCCCATTAGAACCGTTCATAAGTTCATCTATTGGCTCTGCTGATACTTGCTAACATGTGATTGTCCGTTCTGCATTCCTGACATTACATAAAAGAGGCTCTATAGGCTGTTGTTTTATACATATTATTTTTATACTTACGTTAAAGATTCTCCCTCCGGTCCTCATGCTGGTTGCGTTCCCTCCACTTCTAGTCAAAACTATGTCCATGGACGTAATTTTTGAGGGAGCGGGGGGACAGGTGCCCCCCACTTTTTCCAAAATCAAGTTGACCCCTGCACTTTTTACCATCCAAAAACAATATTACGCTATGTTAAACTGAGCAGAAAACAACCGTTTGTGTTGAAGCCTGGTTCCCATTAGAACATACTTTAAAGATACCCCCCCACCCACCCACCCACACACACACACACACACACACACACACACACACACACACACACACACACACACTTCTAAAGTGAAAATTACGTCCATGACTACGTCCATGCCTCAAACATTTAAATGGGTTTTTGGGTGGTCTTTAGTTGTGTTTTATTAGTTATTTATCTACAGGAAGACCAAACCTGCACCTGATCTATGTAGATAAATAACTACTTTGAAATGAGTGAAATATTCCTTTAATGCTTTACATTATTATTTTTTCTACCAGACGATTCGCCTTCATTCAAAATCAAACGTTCAGTCCATTATAACCTCTGAGCTCCCACCAAATGCTGAGCTCTGCGTTCAAGTCAGGTTTAAACCTGATAAGAAAACAGGTTATAAAGCAACTTGGAGTGAATGGAGTGAGCCGAAATGTTGGAAAAACAAAGTAGAAGAAGGTAAATTTATACTTTAATAGTTGTTTTATATTCTGTTGAGGTGATGAAGATGATAAAAATCACTGTACTTCTGTAATCACTGTAGCTTTTAGGGGCTTTTTGAAGAACACGTCATCAGAAATCTAGCTTTTCTGTACAGCTAGATTGTTGCATGAGATTAGTATCAATCTGCATTAATAAGAATGAACACGATACCGTTGATGTGTGAATGAGAGGAGGACCAGATGTTTCCCTTGTTGCTTTCTCAGAACAGAGCTAGTAATTCACAGACAATGACAGCTGTGACTCACTCACTATATTCTCTGTGCACCTCATCAGAACAAGAAAACATATTTTTCATGTTGCTGAAATACCTGGGACCTGTGTGTGTGTTAGCCGGACTCCTTCTGATTGTTTTCTTCAGTCCTGTTACCAGGTAATGAACCTGTTCCTTCACCCACTTTACCTCTAATCAGAACTTTACCTGAACTTTCTGATGATTTTCTGTGACAGAATGAAGATAAAAACTCTGGCCCATACTCCAACTCCAGCCCCCTTCTTTCAGCCTCTGTTTCAGAAGCATGAAGGAAATCTTCAGGTGAGACAGCGTCCTTCTCTTTCCTGTTGCTTTAGTTTAAAGCTTTTTCAAATAAAGGCTGACACTAATGTGGGAAATCATATTTAAAATACGGCATTTTACAAATATTTTATCTATTTTTTATTTAAAAGGCTGACAGCAGCATTAGGTTTCAACAAAATCTGGGCCTAGCAAAAAAAACTGAATTTTTATCTGGTTTAAAAAAAGTGATAAGAGTACATGAGCATCACAAGTTAAATGGTCTTCTTATGGTTCTACAAACCCCCCCCCCCCCCCCCAAGGCGCTTCACGATACAATCAGTCATTCACACATTCACACGCTCTTCAATGTTGACAGGAAAACAAGCAGAATGTGTCACAAACAGGTTCCTGCAGAACACTAATTACCACTTCCTGTCCAATTTTATGTTTTTTTATTGATCAGCAGGGTGTTTATCTTTTAAAGCCAGAAATAAACAAACAAATACATATTTTTTGTATTAAAACTAAACTATAATTATCTAATGTTGATATAATATATAATAGGATTTATTTTATTATGCAGTTCTATATCAATATAACAGGAATGAAGAAATGTATAGCTCAGGTAGAGTTGCTTTGATGTCTATGTGACTTTATAAAAGCTGAGAACAAAGTCTTTACTTAAGAACACTGAAAACCCATTTTTAATGATTCTTTCTGATTATAATCAGGCTGAACATGAAAAAAGTCTCCTGCATTAGCTTCTGATTGAAAAAGACAGTGAAACTCTTAGATTTGAAAAGCCTGACAGGTCTACGTCACACTGTCACTTAACAGTCATGCACTCACCCATTTTGACTCACAACGGGGAACGCTGTAGTTGTTTTAGCATCCAGGAATCAGCAGAGAACGGCTTGGCTAGCAGAAGCTAACCATCAGCATTAGCCAAATGGCAGAAGCTCCTCCAGGCTTGTGTTATTTGTGGAGATAAAACATCAACACAGCACACAGAGTCACGTTGCTGTTATCCAGTCAGAGGTGAGATGTCCAAATATCACTTAATAACGCTCCATAACCTGCCGTCTGAAGCTGTGATGTGATGTGCGCACATTTTAGGTCCAAGAAATGGTGCACCGGTATATTTTTTCCCACTGACAATGACTTCCAAGGCATTCACTCTGTAACAGAATGAAATGACTGTTTTCCACCAAAAGTCGTTTACCCCCTCTCCTAGGATACAGAACTAGTCTGCATGAGATATGGCCTCAAGGTCTCATGCATTTGCTATAAACTGCTTCTTTCCAGCTCAAGAGAAGAAGGAAGAAAGGACTCTCTCCTTTTAATAAATCAAATAACTATTTTAACAAAGCTAATCAAACAAAGTGTTAGTCAATAATAAGATGTGACCATTCTGTGAAATCAAAATATTAACTACTTTATTATATGGTAATCCTATAGAATATAAGTATATGAATATAAGTAATATGACTTTAAATGTTTCCACTAGGACTGATCTCACGTAGCATTAAGAAATGACACATTGCTTTACTGATCCAATCAGAATCTGCCGGATCTGACAGAGGCGTGGTTTTGGTGGTGCTTGGTAAATCTGTCATCTTTTCGACCAAAAAACAAAACATCCGAAGTATAAAACTATGCCCACGCCATCTTTAACGCCAGTTCAAAGCGTTCTAGAGAAGTTGTCGGAGTGGCCAATCCATAACTTTCCTCTTCAGCCAAAAGAACCAACGACAAGCTGGATAAAATCTGTTGCTGTTCCAACTGCTACAACGGTTGCTTTCAGAATAAAAGCTGAACCATCACGACCCAGGTTTGGGTCTCGCTAGATGTCAACAAAACTGTGAAAGAGAAAAATGTCACTGGAGCTCAGAGCAGAAAAGGTGAAATAGAAAATCTCCCAACGATTTTGATAGAACACTATTTTAAATTATTTTTATTATTTGTTCACATTGACAGTATTTTCTCAACGTTTGTGTATCCATAACCAAGACTGTTAACAGGTCTATGGTCTAAGGTCTGGGAATAAACCGTAAACTCAATCATTAGAAAACCCGTAGAAACACACACAATGCATATAAATAAATATATAAATATAATTTAGGATCAGGCAGCTCGTGCACACTTACTCATGTGATTTGTTTCAGTTGGTTTAAACCTAAAGGTCCCTGCTACGATTAGCTGCTAGCTTAGCTTCTCTATGAGAATTTCTCCCTGATTCTTTACACTGAGATCATTCCGACTACTGCAGGTTAGATGGTGACTGATTACAGCTACTCCACATAACCAACCAGTCCCTTCAGACTCTCTGGGCTAACGTGCACTCCCATCTATCTTCTATTGAATTCGTAGGACTGGCTTTCCCATCAGAGCAACTTTGCTCTGCCGTACAAAACTGAGAAGGACCTGATAGCCGACGCTGTGACTGTTTTGCCAAAACCCATCGTCAACGATCCAGAAGAGAGCCAGGTTTTCCTCAGCATTTCAGCACCACACCTAACTTTCCCTCAGAGACCGACCTCCTACGTTGGTTTGCCTGTGATGCCCAAGGCCCCGCCTCCTCTTACCGTTGTCTGTCCTGGAGACCCTCCATACACTCAGCTCCCTTCTGTCTGGACTTTCAGCATTTCAGACCTGGAAATTGTCTCATGTCCTCCTGAGGGTTTCTTAGAGATTAGCCACACTGATTCTGGTTGTAGCTGTGAGGATCTGATCCAAAGTCCAGGCTGCAGTTTACCGAGCAGTCCGGTTGGCGTTCGCTCACCGCTGCTCTACTGTACCGATTACTGCACCCTCAACAGAACGGCCACGGGTGTTGTTCCTGTTTTACTGTCCAAAGAGAGCAACAGAAACGTTCCGCTTGTTCCTCCAAAGGCAGAAGGATGAGGATTTAAATAACAAATTAATCTGTGAGAGAGTTTAGAGCAGATTGACTCACAAAACACAATGAATTGTGCTTCCTGGAGGACACACTGGCTGTGTTTTGTGTCGGTGGGGACACTTCTCAGTCAGGGAAATTTATGGATTCACTGCTAGATACATTTGAATGTGCTGAGTGGTGGAGCAGTGGTTTGCTTTGATGTCTTAAAGCAAGAATGTCTAAAGCAGACACGTCTAATCCTGATCCTGGAGGACCCCTATCCAGGTTTTGTTGTTTCTCTGCTCCAACACACTTGATGCAGTGGTGGAATCACCTGTTCATCAGGTTATCAAGCTCTGCAGAAGCCTGTGGATCACCTACTGAGTAAAACCAAGTGTGTTAGAGCAGATAGTGCTCCTCCCAGGACCAGGATTAGACACCCCCCGGTCAAAAGTGTGGCCTGAGGCCTATTTATGGCCTTTGGATTTATTTTAATCCAACATTAATAGAACAATGTCCACCAGCAGTAGGTGCCCCTTTTAAACGTGTTAATGTTCCGATTTCTACTCATATGAATCTAAACAAAAAGTAAAGATGGGGTCAAATATTTTACAATGGCAAAAACATTTGGTGTTTTACAAATGATAATTTTTAACATCTTTGTTGTTTTTAATGTCATTTCCTGGTAACTTTGAGCACAAAAACATCAGACTTGTTCATAAACCTGGACTAAGTCCTGCAAATGTGACAGAAGTGACCCAAATCCTGATCTTCAGGCTGATGAATGCAATCCACCCATCAGATCCTGGGAATCTGATGCTTTTATTTTGTTGAAATAAATGTAAAATAGCCTCATGTGACTTTTATGTCCTGGTTGATTTTTTTTTTCTCAGCTTGTTTCTATCTCTGTTTAATGTGATGAACTGGTGACTTGTCCAGGGACAACTGGCATCGGCTCCAGCCTTAACAGAAATCTTGAAGCATTTCCTCTACAGTATAAAGAAAATATAATAAGCAATGATTATATGTTTTTTTTACCCACTAACTTTTTGCTTTTACTTATAGAAAAAGGAATAAATCAGAGCCAAACAGAGTGAAGCTGCTTTTAGCTACGATGCTGCACCTTCACTATGACTGCTCACCCTTTAATTTAGTCTTTTTCTGATTCTTAAATCTGAATTTAAAGTGTGTATTTCATATGGTCTAATTTTTTTTGTCATGTTATTTGATGCTTGTGCTAATCTCGCTAATGGAAAGCACAATAAATTGCATGTGTGAAATGTGCTATACAAATAAGCTACCTTGCCATCATGTTTCAGAGGGGAAAAGCTATTTCATACAGAAAAATACAGATTTTAGGCAATAGTAGCTTTATTGATGCTTTAATGACCGAAGATTCTGCATTTTGAACATCTTTATTTACCATTTTTAGATATTTTTAGGAACTTTAAATGTCAACTTTACTGAAAATACATCATTTTATTATTATTTCTGATTATGATGGGTCACCCTGAGTTTAACATGCAGACTGAACATGAAAATAGTCTCCTACACCTATCTCCTGCATTAGCTTCTAATAGAAAATAGACGGTGAAATGCAAGGATTTGAAAAGCCTGACAGATTCAAGACACACTGTCACCTAACATTCATGCACTCATCCTTCTTTACTCACGACAACTGTTGTTGGTTTAGCGTCCAGGAAACAGCAGAGAACACTTTGTCTAGTAGAAGCTAACGTTAGCATTAGCAACTCCACAAACCAGCAGAACTCCAGGCTTGTGGTATTTGTGGGGATAAAACATCAACGTTGCAGAGCAGAGTCAGTGGTAGAGTCGCTTTGCAGGTTGCCATCCAAGGTGAGATGCCAATACGTCAGGAAATAAGATTTCAAATTCTCCTCCAGCTGAATTTTCTGTCCTCAGACAGGTGCACCGGAGCTTTTTGTCCTCAGAGAATGACTCGTTCCTACTATGGCCACTGCAAATGTATTAAAATATGAGTGAAGTTGACCTTTAGGAGTGAACAGCTGGCAAGAGAGGATCCATAAAGAATTCAATTAAATTTCTCTGCTGTTACCATCTTGAATGGTTATTAAACCGTTATGAAACAGGGCATATTCGGCTGGATTGGGCTGGTTCTTTTCTGTCTGTTCAAAAGTCTAAGACCTCTCAGCTCACTGATACACCTTTTTTTTGGCCACACATCACTACAGGATGCGATAAGGGGAGCTCTTCCTGTACATTTTTGAAAGTGGTTGAGTGACGTAAGCAAATGCAGTTTCTGATAATGACAGATGGAACTTTTTGTTGGAGACCATGTAAAGATGAGGATAAACGTTCTGCTGTATTCCTGTTGAAACTTGTATCTAATAGATCCTTATTTTTAAAGTTACTTTATTCTATTTTTATAAATGCATTCAGCTTTTTCATGATAATTTCACTTAATGTTAATGTTTCTGTATCTATTGTGTTCTGCTGTATAACAATAAAGCAATACAAAAAGAAGCACAGGAATATGAAGGCTAGACTGCAGTGGATGACCCAGAGCTGCAGTTTAGCTTCTTTGTGCTGATCTCCTTCTACTAAACCATTTCTTCAATAAAAATATTAAACAGCTTTTGCATTTGTGTGATGGATTTTTCACATATTTCTGTGGTGCCATTTTACCGTAAGTCCAGTTAAAATCAAAAGCACCAAATAACCTTTCATTGTTTTGTCACAGAGGTGTGCCAGGATGGATGGAGGTAAACGTCAACATAATTCAAATATAACACGAGTTATTGTGTTTGGTTATGTCAGAGTTTTGGGCTCAGCGGTTGGACTAACATCACAGTAAAATATATGTATGTTGTTTTCAGTCAGCTACATGAAAATGCTTTTTTTTTCTTCATATGATTTACATGTTTTAATATTTTGTCTCGTCTCATCTTCTTGCACCTATCCGGGTCTGGGTCGCGGGGGCAGCATCCCAGTTCCAAACCGTTCCCTCCCCGGCCACCTCCACCAGCTCCTCCAGTAGAACCCCAAGGCGTTCCTGGGCCCGTTCGGAGATGTACTTTCTCCAACGTGTCCTGGGTCGACCAGGGAGCCTCCTGCCGGCAGGACATGCCTGAAACACCTCCCTGGGGAGGCGTCCAGGAGGCATCCTAACAAGATGCCCAAACTACCTCAACTGGCTGCTCTCAATATAGAGAAGCAGCGGCTCTACTCCGAGTCTTTACCGAATGTCTGAGCTCCTCACCCTATCCATAAGGCTGAACCCAGCCCCGCAGAGAAAACTAATTTTGACTGTTTGTGTCCGTGATCTTGTTCTTTCGGTCATTACTCCTTCTTCACCACAATAGACCGGTTCAGCTTCCACATCACTGCAGATGCTGCCCCAATCTGTCTATCAATCTCCCTCCTTCCCTCACTTGTGAACAAGACCCCGAGAAACTTGAACTCCTCCACTTAAGACAAGACCTCTCTCCCGGCACAGAGTTGGCATGCCACCCTTTTCTGGTCAAGAACCAAGGTCTCAGATTTGGAAGTGCTGATCCTCATTCCAACTGCTTCATACTTGGCTACGAACCTACCCAGCAAGAGCTGTAGGTCAGAGCCTGATGAAGCTAGGAGGACCACATCATCCACATAAAGCAGAGATGAGATTCTCCTGCCACCGAACTCCACACCCTCAACACCACGGCGGCATGTTTTAATTATATGAAAATGTTTTAATCGAAAAAAATACATATATACCTAACCCTATAAAACTATTTGTGTCGTGAATCTCTCTCTATTTCAAAATTACTTCTTATTTTTATTTTAAGTTGAACAAGAATGATCGACTGAATTTCAGTAAAACAGTAAACTAATTTTGCCTCATCAACAGCACCTAGGGATGGGTACCTTTGACATTTGAATCGATTTGGTACTAATTCCCGGTACCTAGGAATCGATACCGTTACTTAACGGTACCAATTTTCGATACTTTTGAGTGCTTATTATTTTAATTCTCTTTTATAATTAAATATATATTTTTCTCAATATATAACAATATTAGATAAATATCACGATAAATAACATTCAACTGATGGTATTTTAACATCGTCCTTGTAGTTTTATAAGCTGATAATTAAACTGAAGCAAACATCTTTACTGTGAACTAAATTTACTGTGTATCTTCATTCCTTTTGCCATCTTTTTCATTTGATTTTTCCTACTGGGAAGTTAGAATTTCCGAGGAGAAAGCAAACGCACCATTAGCTGATAACGGTGGCAATGGAAACTAACATATCAAGCTAACGTTATCTTAAACAGTTAATTTAGCTGCAGGAGCAGATTAAAACGATGATGCCTCACACTTAGATCGTTGTCGCTGGTTTCATCTTCACCCAATCACCCGTCACATTTAGTAAAGTGAAGCCAAACTTTAGAGTGCGTTCATGTTCTTCTAGTCAGAAATTTGGAATTCCGAGGAGAAAGCAAACGCACCATTAGCGGAACGGAAGCTAACATATCAAGCTAACGTTATCTTAAACATTTTATTCACCTACCGGAGCAGATTAAGATGAGGATGTATCACTTAGATCGCTGTCGCTGGATTCATCATCACCCAGTTACCCATCACATCTAGTGAAGTGGACCCAAGCTTTAGCGTGCGTTCTTTCTACCATGCTGCTCTGTTTACAACTGGCTCGCAGCGAGCGACGACATAACGCTCTTGCGCATGCGCAGCTGTCTTGGCAAGTTCTCGTTATGAAGGATGGGTACCGAAACGAGGCACCGTTTGAAATGACGTGAATCGGTGCTCGGTCGGTACTATGGAATTCGGCCGGTACCTTAAAAATTACCAAATTCGATACCCATCCCTAACAGTACCGCACATTTGAAGAAATACATTTTCAAAAGTTAAATAATAAAATCACTATCATTAAAAAAATGATCTATGAAATTATTGGAAAAGAACTGATAATTAAAAACAATATAAGGAAATATATCAAGGCTGTATCTATATAATATTCAGAAAGTGTAACTAGGATTCATCCTTTAAATTATTGAATGTCTTATTTTGTACACAATTTCTTTCATTATAATTCATTTTATTTTAGGAAGAATATATATATATATATATATATATATATATATATATATATATATATATATATATATATATATATATATATATATATATATATATATATATATATATATATATATGGCCCCACCTGGGCCCCACCTGGGCCACCCCATTTTAGAAATCCTAGATGCGCCACTGAAAACTGGGCAGTGGGTTCTGTCAGATTTCCCACTATAACAACTATTGAGATCATGGTTGTAGTCTCCTGAGATTGTACTTGTCCCGGTTCTGATGGTGTTTCAGGCCCGTGTTGGACAAAAAAATTCTTTCTTCTCCAAAAACTATGCCTCTCCTCAATCTCACTTAAATTCTGTCTACAGTCTAATGCGTTTTGAAGTCCCACACCTTCCCCTTGTGGCCATCAATGAGAATGTACGTTCAAACACCTAACCCTAAATTTCAGGGTTTGTTTTCTAATATTTAATGTCAACTGTTATAACTACTGTGGATCTTAAACAAAGCAAATTATCTTTCTCTATTTTTTGCTATTATATCGTGGTATGTACTTTTTCTGATGCTTTTATCAATAAATTATAAGCAAAAGGTGTTTCCTAGGTTTGTACGTTGTTTTATTTAATCAAAACTTTGGTTAAAAAACGATTTAAGTGGACTTAAGTAAATCTATACATGCAGATGTGCCTTGTGCTGCAGATCAAAGAAGGTAAATCAAGGGCGTAGGAACCGGGGGGGTCCCCTCCAATATTGGACAAACCCGCATTTGGAGTTTGTAAGTGTGATTGTTGCTTGTTTGTTACATTCTCATCACATTTAATTTTTAAACCTTATTCTCATGTCACTTTTCATATAAGAGACCAGAGGAAGTTCAGCAGGAAAATGATGAAGAAGGTGAGACAGGCAGCGCCAGACCTGCTGAGGGTGAGACAGGCAGCGCCAGACCTGCTGAGGTGCAGGTAGGTGCTACAGTGGAGTGAAATTTTAGATGGTTGATGATGAGAGGAAGAGTCAAGCATGATAACAAGTGAACACGACTAAATAATACTATAACAACCATGATTTTAATGTTGCACTAGTCCTCCAACAGTATTTTTACTCCTTATTCATGTCCACTGTTTTTATATTAGAGATCAGATGAAGTTCAGCAGGAACCAGTTGAGGGTGAGACAGGGAGAGCCAGACCTGCTGAGGGTGAGACAGTGAGAGTCATACCTGCTGAGGGTGAGACAGGGAGAGCCAGACCTGCTGAGGGTGAGACAGTGAGAGTCATACCTGCTGAGGGTGAGACAGGGAGAGCCAGACCTGCTGAGGGTGAGACAGTGAGAGTCATATCTGCTGAGGGTGAGACAGGGAGAGCCAGACCTGCTGAGGGCGAGACAGTGAGAGTCATACCTGCTGAGGGTGAGACAGGGAGAGCCAGACCTGCTGAGGTGCAGGTAGGTGCTACAGTGAAGAATGAGATGGTTTTAGGTTGCTGATGAGAGGAAGATTTGAATGTAATAATAAGTGAACACAGTTAAATATATGTAATCCCATAACAAGTATAGGGCTGGTCAGTACGGTTCAAGAATAAATTACATTCTGTACACGCTTCCTTAGAAATATTAGAAAAATAAGTGTTAAACTCTGCATTCTGGTGCATTTAGACTGCAATTTTGGCCACTGTTTTTTTCTTTTGTTCATCTGAAAATTAATGTAGTTCCAGCTGCATGCTGTGAGTGAATTATTTCTTTTTTCATTCTGTCAGAAGCAAACAGATTTTTCTGATTGTTGGTCAGCATTGTTGGCTGATGTAGTTTAAAATATTCTGATGAGAGTCAGATCAATTCAGACTGAATATTCACAGCTTTAATCTTGTATTAAATCTGTTTACACATCTCTTACCATATGAATAAGACAACATATCCTACATTCATATTATTAAATAAAAATAAAACAGTACTGACACATAAACAGCTTTTTTATAATTAAAACGTCCACGTTGGCCGGTAATCACATGGATCTGGCTAATGGGGAGCCTAAGTCTCCTCCCCTTCTGGCTGGCTCATGGGTCCCCGATCAAAAAAACAACAAAACAGAATGTTAGTGAACTGGGCTATAAAAGTTATTTTCTTGTCTTTCTGGGCTTTGCCTTACGCCCAGAGTCACATCTGTCAGACTTTTATAATCCTAGAGTTTCACCGTCTATCAGATTTTCTATCAGAAGCTAATGCAGGAGATAGCGTTAGGAGACTATGTTCATGTTCAGCCTGCATGAAACACTCAGTGACACGTTCGAATCAGAAATAATCATTAAATGTATTTTTTTCAGTGAAGTTGACCTATATATTGACCTACAACAGATTTGTTAAATTTCCAAAATGTGTCCCCCACAATATTAAACTCGTTCCTACGCCCTTGGGGTAAATGGCGGAGGTAAACTTGTGGCGTTGCTGCAAGACACTGGTAGTTGTGTCCCTGGTCTGACCACCAGGAGGCGCCGTGGCCATCGAGCGACGTCTGCCCACATTATTTAATCGAAGAAGAGGAAGACTCGGAACCCGATCATCAGAAATGGCGTCAGCTAAAAATTAAAAGTCTGAACCAAATCCAGGTAGTTGCTGGGCGTTTCAAAACATTTAAAAGCATCACTTTTCGAGTTAAATGTCACTTTTAGAGGACTGTGTGCAAGCGACAGGTGACATCGAACGGTGTTAGCTAGCTTCTTGTAGCTCTGTGGTGAGTCCTTTCTAACGCAACACACAGTTCGCGTTTTCAGGATGAATCTGGTGGAAAACAAAACTCTGCGCTCGCATTTACGCGACGAGGAGGCTCTGGTGGTAGAAAACGCCGTCAGATTAGCCATAGACTCGGTATTAAACGTGCTGTACGGGGTGAACAGCGCCAGGACTCGGGAGTACCAGCGGATGGTGGCCGACAGGGACAAAGAGATCCAGCGGCTGGAGAGTAGGCTGACGGAGCTGGAAAACGAGCTGCAGGTGCTGCGTCGACACGGCTGCACGTGCGGACTGTTCGAGAACAGAGTCCGGAGCTCCGGTAACCGGCAAACCGGAGAGCAGAGCGGGTTTGAATCAGGAGAAGGGGACTGCGCAGGATCAGGGCCACAGGAGTGTGAAATGAGGTTGTCGTGTAAGTATTGTTTATGTTTCCGTTGTCAGAACAGGTGATTATAAAAAGAACTAGATTGTTGCTGCTTTTTAACAGGTAACAGACCTGGACCGGGTCAAATGCTGTCCACGTGTGGACGCAAACTGTGTCGGATTTGTCCCATTGACCTTTTAATACGTTAAATAAAGGAATCAAACACGGCAAATATGTCCAAATTGTCTATTGAATTCTGCCCGAGTGGTTATTGTTTTCTGAGCCAGCCCCGACGTTCTGGTCGTGGTGGAGGCCTAGCTGTTGTTTTCAGAGACCATCTTCCATGTAGCTCTACAACCTCTGGTCTCTTTGCTTCCTTTGAACTGCAGCTGATTAAAGTCGGGCGTAAGGACCCGTTCTACTGTGCTGTGGTCTATCGTCCACCTGGTCCAAACAGTTCTTTCCTTCAGGAGTTTAGTGACTTTCTATCCTCCACTGTGAAGCTGTCCAGACTGGTGATTGTTGGTGATTTTAACATCCACGTTGATGATCCCTCTGACCACTTTGCCATGAATTTCTCCAGCCTTATGGACACCTTCAGCTTTACTCAGCATGTCTCTGGCCCCACACACCAGGGGACACACTCTGGACCTTGTTTTTACCCTGAGTCTAAATGCTGACAGTGTTAGTCCTGAGGACGTTTATATTTCAGATCACCATTGCATTTTCTTTAACTTGTCAGTTTCTGCGTCCCCACCTCCTGCTCTCTGTATGGTTAGTTCTCGTTTTCTTAATGAGAGCACAGCTAGCAATTTTTCTGCTGCTTTTGATCCACCCTGTTGTGATAACGACCCAGATTCCTTAACTTCTCAGTTTAACGAGCACTGCCTCTCCATTCTGGACAATATCTGTCCTGTCAGAACCAGATCAGTTCCTGCAGTGAACCCTACTTCCTGGTTTAATGACAGCCTTTGCAGCCTAAAGCGCCATTGCGGAAATATTGAGCGTTTGTGGAAGAAAACCCATCTCCACGTCCATCTGCTGCACCTAAAGGATCTTCTGACATCCTTTAACTCTGCAGTCAGAGACGACAGGGTTTCCTATTTTTCCAACCTGATGTCCCAGAGCAAAAGGAACCCCAAGGTGCTGTTTAACACCATCAGCAGCATCGTCTCTCCTGCCTCTCCTACAGCCTCCATCCACTCTGTTACAGACTGTGATAACTTTCTGTCTTTCTTTGTGGACAAAGTCAATAAGGTTAGATCTAGCATCTCTCTTTAAGCCTTATCGCTGCCTCTCCCGACTCCAACCAGGCCCATCATCCTAGAAAGCTTTGCTCCTGTTTCTTTGCCTGAGTTAACCAAACTAGTTAACTCTATGAAGACCTCTGCATGCCCCCTCGACAGCTTACCCTCATCTTTGTTTGAAAATGCTTTTCAGTCCATCGGTCCCAGCGTGCTCTCTATAATTAATGCTTCTCTGGTTTCTGGTCAGGTCCCTGCTTACTTTAAGAACGCTGTAATCCACCTGCTTTTTAAAAAAACCGAGTCTCGACCCCTCTCTCCATAGCAGCTTCAGACCCATCTCTAAACTTCCGTTCATCTCCAAGATCTTGGAAAAGGTTGTGGCTAAACAACTCACAGCTGCTCTTGATGAACATAACATCTATGATAGCTTCCAGTCAGGTTTTCGTAGAGCTCATTCTACTGAAACAGCTCTTCTTAGGGTCTATAATGACCTTCTGAATCACAGTGATGCAGGGGACTGATCTGTTCTGGTCCTGCTGGACCTGACTGCAGCCTTTGACACTGTTGACCATCACCTGCTACTGGAGAGGCTGAGAGACTGGGTAGACCTATCAGGGTCTGCTCTGGAGTGGTCCTCCTCTTATCTCTCTGAGCGCTCCTTTTCTGTGGCCGTCTCCAAGTTTAGGTCCTCCACCACCTCTCTTACCCATTGTGTCCCACAAGGTTCTGTGCTGGGGCCTCTGCTCCTCCTCCTATATCTGCTTCCTCTTCAGCACATCCTGAGCTCCTTCAAAGGAATCTCCTACCATCTTTATGCAGATGACATCCAACTGTACATCTCCTTTAAGCCCCATGAGATGTCTAAGCTGCAGCTGTTACACACCTGCTTAGACTATCAAAACCTGGATGGCTGGGAGCTTTCTACAGCTGAATGAAGATACGACTGAGATCCTCATCTGTGCCCCAGACAAGCAAAGTCAGAGACTCTCTTGGTCAGCTTGCTTCTCACACCAAACCTTCCGTCAGGAATCTTGGCGTGACCTTTGACCCAGCTCTCACCCTGGATTCTCATGTCAGTTCTCTTGTTCGCTCCTCCTTCTTCCATCTCAGGAACATTGCTAAGCTGAGTCCCATTCTGTCCCGCTCTGAACTTGAGACAGTTATCCACACCTTCATCTCCTCACGCTTAGACTACTGTAAGTCTCTTTTCACGTGTTTGAGCAGAACCTCCCTGAACCGTCTACAGGTGGTTCAGAATGCCTGTGCTCGGCTTCTGACCAAGTCCTCCAAACACACCCACATCTCCCCGCTTCTCCTCCAGCTTCACTGGCTGCCAGTCAACTTCAGGGTTCATTTCAAGATCCTGGTTCTGGTCTATAGGGCCTTACATGGACAAGCACTATCTTACATTGGGGATCTTCTTAGTCCCTACACCCCCAGCAGGTCCATGAGGTCCAGTGATCAAAGCCTACTGGTTGTGCATCGCACCAGGCTAAAGACCAAAGGTGACAGATCATCTGCTGCTGTGGCCCCCAGACTCTGGAACTCTCTTCCCCTGAGCCTGAGATCAGTGGACTCAGTGGTCTCCTTTAAAAAGCAGCCGAAGACTCACCTGTTCAAGCTGGCTTTTGTATGACCTTCTTCACCATCCTCTCTTTATTCTGCTCTCCCCACCTATTCCACCTTCCTCAGGATCCACTGATTTCCCTCTTTCCTATTCACTCTCTCTCTTTCTTAACAGTTTTCTTATCACAATTGTCTATTTTTTGCTCATTTTGAATATATTTTTAACCATTTTCTAAATTATTTTTTATACTTTTACATTTTTTTGTTTTCGTGAAGCGCCTCGTGATTTTTATCTTGAGAAGCGCTATAGAAATTATATTTTCTTCTTTTTCTTCAAACGTTTGTCCAGAGTAGGGTTGGACAACTCTGGTCCTCCAGGGTATCAAAGCACCATGTTTTAGTTCAGGTGTGCCCAACCCTGGTCTTCCAGCACATTTTAGTTGTTTCCCTTTCTTCAACACACCTGTTCATCAGCCCACCAAGCTCTGCAGAATCCTAATCGCCTGATGATTAAAATCAGGTGTGCTGGAGCAGAGAAACAACTAAATCTTAATAACTTGAGCTAAAGTTCACACTAAAGGCTAATTTCCAGATGCAGTGGAGCAGGGAAACAACTAAAACATGCTGGATGGAGGTTCTAGAGAGCCTGAGTTGGAGGCCACAGTTGTAGGGATATTTGTTTCAGGTCTTCAGCCTTGTTTACACCAGGTGTGGGAGAGGTGTGGACTGGCATCTGTGCAGCATCTGCAAAGATCTAAAATCTTTGAGTCCAGTCAAGTTATTCACACTGGCTGAGGCGCGGTGCAGATCTGGATGCAGAGCTGCAAAATCTTTCTGCATGGTTTCCATTTTTGCCAGATGACACCTGTGGATTGTCATGAAGTTGAAAATGAGCCAGGCAGGAAGTGAGACATGGTGCTGCAAAGTGCATATGGTTTATTTCATAATTAACCGGGGTTAATAACCAGGTCTCCACCACTCATGATTTATTTATTGTGTTTTGTGTGTTTCTCTCCCACAGTGGGCGTTTTTGCACGACCCCCCTCTCACGTCTCCTCCCAAAGCCACGAGTCGGTTCTTCTGTCTTCCCCCAGCCAACTGGGCCTGGACCCGACCTACACCTCCCGCTCCTCCGAGGCTTCAGGTGTCACAGAGGCAGCCAGACACCTGACTACGCCTCCCAGCAGCCTCGTCGTCAAAGAAGAACCCTGTGAAGTGGATGCTGTCCTAGTCAAGTGGGAGATGAGTGAGGAGAGAGTCGCAGAGGCTCAGGAGAGGGCAGACGTCCTGTGTCAGGACGATTCGAGTCTCGGCGTAAAACGTAACGTATAAATATTTATCACTCCACAGCTGTACAATACGCTGTAGTTCTCTCTGGAGGGTCAAAGCTTGTTTAGTTGTTCTTGGTGCTCTGGTTGTGTGCAGGTCAGTGTTTAGTTGGCTGTTTTCCTATTTTTCTGTAAAATCTTCTCATTTTTAATCTAATTCTATTTATAGAAACACGTCTTTTGTTGTTAATATGTGATAAATTGGAGTGAACGTTATAGTTTTCTACACGTTTAGGTTAAGTGAGTCCTCTTTAAGGTGGCATCCAACTTAAATCACACTTTTGTTGATGCTTGTATCGCTTCCCCAGGACTAAGTAGAGATGTTGTCTCAGCTCCTCCCGAGAGGATGGCAACACTAAAAGCAGCAATTGAATAAGACAATTTTATGATGTAGAGACAAATGTGGGATTTCCAGACTAAGAAAATGTTCTTATTTTCCTAAAATCCTGCAGAAAAACCAGAAAGCAGTGCGAAGAAGAGCAAAGAGAAACCTCAAGCAGACCCTGGTGAATTACACGTCATCGGAGGGGAACAGCTAAGGTGAGTTCCATTGGTGGCGGTTCTTCCATCCAGGCTTTCTGTGTCAGAGTTCAGTAGTTTAATTCTAAAGGTCTAAAGAACAACTAACAGCCTTGAGATTTATTTAATCGACACATTAAAAGAAAACTGCTGCTCCGAGAGTTTCTCACCTGTTGTTTCTGACAGGAACAAGAAGAGGGTGGTGCCGATGTCCGAGCTGCCGGAGGAGGCTCAGAGACTCAAGAGAGCCGCTTGGAGAGCAGCTTCCAAACGATATTATGCTCGAAAAATTGCCCGCCAACGAGCTAACCCCCAGCGCTCCGTCCCCGTTGCTCCCATCACAAACTCCCGGGAATTTCAGCCCAACTATTTCATGGACAGGAGGCGGAGGATGCCGATATCGGGGTTACCCGAGGAGTCTCAGATGCTGCAAAGGGAGGCATGGAGAACCTCCTCCAGGAGATACTACGCTCAGAAAGTGACTCGTCACCAGACTGGGAACATGCAGATCGGACACATGGTTGAGAACCTGAACCCATCTGGAGCCCCACAGGGGCCGACCAGGGAGGGGCTCCACGGTAACGGTGGGGGGATCCTGTGCAGCTGATCATCTGGAGATCCTCAGCTCTGAGAGACGTAACAGAAAGCAGGAGTTCTGCATCATGATAAGGGCTCTCTGTGAGGCTATCGCCATGGTAACAGAGGCTAAACTCATCACCTGGAAAGAGCTCAACCTGTTTGTTTGTTTGTTTTAATAGAAAATCTTCAAAATTGTATAAAAAATAACTCAATCTGCACATCAGACAGCTTCGGATTTAGTTATTTAACCTTTAAAAAGCTGATTTAATAATAATCATCAGATCTAATAAAATAAGCCGCTGGTTTCTGGTCCTAGATGAAAAATCTTCTGTTCAGTGATAAACCTCCTGCACTTGTTTAGCGCCTTTCTGAGAACCTTACCCCACGGAGAGTCATTCTGAAGCCTGTTATTTATTTTGTTCCAGCATCAGAATTCTAATAAACTCTACAAGCCACAAAGCTGCAAAAATGTAAAACTGGTTAAAGTGTCAGGATTGTTTCTCAGGATACAACTATAAATGAAACCAGGTGTTTTTCAGGTTTTCCTAAACTTCTCAGACTGAATCATCCTCGCCTTCATCAGAGAATATTTAATAATGGTTCCAGTGATGTGATGAGTTACACGTGAGGATGATCCGCTGATCCATGAATTTGGACTGTCGGTAGGCCTGGGACGATGAACGATATAATGTCCCACAAATTATTAAACTATATTGTCGAGACCAAAATAACCACTTATGTGATGTTAATACATCATAATAATGCAATTACACCCTTTAAATTCAACAATTAAATATTGAAATTACAGAAGTGAATTTTTTTCTGCAGCAATGAAACGTCTGAGCTTCACTTGTTTCCTTTGAGGTCGTAGAGATCTACGTTATGGATTGTAGAAAATTTCTGAAAGTGCCGCTCTCTAGCCTTCACATTTTTATCCCTGCAAGGGTTCATCCTTGTTCTGCGTCAGCTGCAGCTGACCCTAGCAACGCGACTCGTACACCTAAAACGGCGCTGAGGGGGTGTGGTTGACATGCAGGTCACGTGTCTGACAAAGGCTGGTGTATCAAGGCTGGAAAAATTATTGAGTTAATTTTCATCTATTGTACGATTAATGGATTTGATCAGCCCTGTCCATTGGTATGAAAAACCTCTGAGATGAAAATGTTCTTATAGTTGTAGTCTTCAGCAGCAGAGCCTCCACAAACCAGGACAAACATCATTTTAAGGTGTTTCTGATCTTATTTCATTGTTCATTTAAAACAATCATAAATATTATTAAACAACCTGTTAAAAGAGTGGGGGAAATGACATACTTAACTAATATATTTCTTGGGGGACAAGGCTGGGACATGTGGCTAAACATGTCCTTGTCCTTGACTCAGGAGGAGCAGAAACCTGTTAGCAGGAGGTAAACAAAGGCTTTGCTACTCTGTACTAGCCTAGTGAACAGAACTAGACCAAATTCTTGCTTTGCAAAGTTTTAAATAATACATTTATTTAGTCTGGCTTGCCAGGCGAACTCCCAACTTGGTGTGTTTTCATGTCTGTTCCAAACGGAGTGTGTTATCAGGCTGATCAGGTAAATATTTACATGCAAATTTCACATAAAACCAAGTTTTTACAATCAAGAAAAATCTTATTTTAGTCAGATTATTAGGTCCTCCTGATCCGTGTGTGTGTGCGCGCGCGCTCGTGTGCATGCATGCATGCTGCGCGATTTCTGATTAAAGCTGGGAGTTGGCTTGTTCCAGTGTGGCGCCCCCTGGAGTCCAGCACCTGCTTCTACAAGCTTTTTGATTCAGTCTAATAAAGTTCCCAGCTGAGTTTGTGTTAATAATCACTGTTTGTGTTTGGGATACTATGTACCGTTTCTAAAACGTTTTTGTGAAAAAGCTAAATAAATATATTTGATTCAAATGAAAACGAGTTTTTTAGGACAGTGTCTTTTTTTCAGTTCCTCCCAAATTCTTTTCCACATTTACAGATCTAAACATGTGAGAAACGAAAACAGCAGCAATTTTTTTAAAGTTTATTGATTTTATTGACAATACAATAAAAGAAAAACATCTAAATGATGTGAGAAAACACATTTCTAAGGTGTTAAACATAGTGAATCGTTTTTGCTCCAATAACTAAAAAGATTCATGAGTTTTAGAAATAAATCTAAATAAAAAACAAGGCTGTTTGTTTTCATTTACCTGGTATTTTGGGTGTGAGTTCTGTCATCAGAGCCTCGTGTCTGCGGGTTTCAGACCATCAACAAGCTCTCCTGCGTGCACACAAACACACACAGAAAAACAAAGAGGGGATAAAAACCAGACGCGTCTTGCGCCACATGCTTGTTACCATGACAGCTGCACATTCAGGCTGGCGCACAGCTGCTGATCTTGCACAGGTCAAGTTCGCTCTTTAGCGTCACATCTGACTGCATGCTGCTGTTGATTCCTCCATAACTGAAACGTGAGCCGGTCTTCTCTTCTCTGCAGCTGCTGCGGCAGATGCACAAACAGGCGCAATGAAGCTGCGTCTGTTCTAAGTAAAGACTGGTGTGTTTGCGCCATCAGCGCCGCGATGCTCTCAGGCGCTGCTACGGACATAAAGCGGCTTTTATTTCTAAAGGACAGAGCTCTTTTATGTCTGCTTCATGCTGATGTCAGACAGAACAGCAGCGCGCTGTTCCATATCAGAGAGGGGACGCATGTGCGGGGGTCCAATGCCCGCTGCGGGATCGAGATCAGGTCTGGGCAAGCGGGGAGGCCGACACCCATCCCGACAGTCTGTTTTATGTCTGATCGTGTCTTTATGTTGTGACTGAATATCCGGCTGGGTGGGGGAAGCAGGATCCTGGAACGGGAACCAGCGTCATTTGCATGCGTTTTGTTTTGGAGGAAACATCTCCAAACCGTCAAGCGGAGCTCCACCTGGGGTTTCCGCGGTTTGTCTGGGTGGATTCTGTGTCTCGGAGCAGAATCTGTGTGTTTTATTTTATTTTTCTGTGTCTGAATGAGGCAACAGGCGATGAGAGGACCGTGGCGCACGGACTGCGTTCACAGCTTGGACCGCTCCTCCCTGCTCCCCTTCAGGCGGACTCATTATTTCTCTTTTATCATCTGGATTTAGGCTCCTGCAACACATATTATATTGTTTTTCAAATTAAAATGATAAATATTTAAAATAAATTCCGATTCAGTCGTCAGAGCTACGGCGCCAATTTGAATTTAGCACAGATTTGACTCTGGAGCAGATGTTCACATTATTTTAACACATATTCGATTTTTTTCAAGATAAATGATCAGTTTTGGACTAAATGATAATGTTTGCCTTTAAAGTTGGATGAGTGCATCATTTCTTCCCCTCTTGGAGCCTTTGGAGACTTTTCTGTGCCTTTGGAGACACCAGTGCACTTTTGGAGAGGTCTGCTCTGGATCCGATGCGCTCTTTAGATATCGTTGGATTTTATCCTCGTGGAAGCATTTTTCTTCGCTTTTTTAGTCTAGTCCTCAAGAAAACACTCTCCTTTTTCTGTTAAGTCCCATTATTTTGGCATTCTGAGCCTACCAGAGATGCACCAACGTTTGGAAACGTACAGAACACATTTGAAAGCTTCTCACTGTTCAGTTACGCACTCGGCCAATAACAGCTCATCTGAGAACTGCGTGACTATTGGATGGAGCACAAGAAGTGAAGTTTTCAAAGGGTATGAAACTACATTCATGAGGAAGGGGCTTTTAAATTTAAGGCCAATTAAATTGTATTTTTTATAATAATATTAAAGTATATGGTGATCTGAGGCCTAAATTACCTTTTTGGGGGGTTAAGGGGCCAATTTTCCTCTTTAAAAATGGTTTTGTCCATTTTGATCACCCCTACATATTCAACTTACATGGAAGTGTCCTTTTTGCAGGGATTGCTGGGAAGAAGAAGGAGGGTTGAGCTAGGGACTTTGGTAAGCAGCTAGGCAGATCCAGTCTGAAAAGGTAAGAAATCCTGCCTTCTGCTTTGGTCAAAGGCTCCTAATGTTGGCTGAGAGACAACCTGGGGCTCTAAACCCAACATTTAGACAGAAAAGTCCAAGTTTTCTGGTGTATTTTGGTGTATTTCTTGGGTTTCATGACAGGGAGGGCCAGAGCTTGTGTTGTGCACTAACAAGGAAATATGGAGAGGTGGCTAGGGGGAGCCATAGCTTCAGGAACTGGTGTGTGACTGGGCCAGAGCTGGGAGCAGAGGGGATGTGCTGCTGGTTTTAGATACTCACAAACAAACCAGAGCTCCGGATGACTCTGGGGACCATTCATTGTTGTGGGTTAGACCTGATCAGCTCAGTTATTGTTTACAGAGCTGAAGCCTCTGATGAACTTCCTCTGGCCCAACAGCCCATCAGGAACAGCTCTGTAAAGAGAGCAGAACGCAGGAAACCTCAGGGGGGAAATCAGGAAATATTTCAGATTTAACCTCCACCAGATCCACAAGGTAATAATGAAGTTTAATGAGTCAGTTT
Organism: Nothobranchius furzeri; assembly: GCF_043380555.1. Taxonomy (NCBI): domain Eukaryota; kingdom Metazoa; phylum Chordata; class Actinopteri; order Cyprinodontiformes; family Nothobranchiidae; genus Nothobranchius; species Nothobranchius furzeri. Next base: position 61,324,021 of record NC_091745.1, on the reverse strand, counting down.
GGATTAGCCTAGCTTTGCTTTTATCATTGAAAACATCCAAGATGGCCTCAGTGCTGCCTGGATCAGGTGAGATCAGACTGACACTCCCTGATGAGAACGTCACAGCTGCCTGCTTAGACACCAACATGCTGCTAACTTAATCTATTTTTAGATTTAATTCACATTTTTTATTTTCCTGACTTTAAATTCTGAATAAATGCACAAACCTAAGTGAGCCACAGATGCATGATTTTAATGGATCCTTTATTTATTTAAGAGGAGCTCTGATTGGCTCAATTATGTTCAAATGGTTAGCAGAAAGCTGTAATTATCTATTTACTGGCACCTGATTCACATTTTTATCACCCGTTTGTTTCTCTGTGCATCTTAACAAAATCATAAATATCATCTAAAAATCCTATTCTAGTCTTTAAAGCAGGTTTTTAGATCTAAACATGATTCAATCAGCATAAAGGGCTAATTCAAATGTGCGGGTGTAAACACAGCTGACTGATCCAGAATCACCTCATGTGAGATTAAAGAAAAAAAACTCAAATTATCATCATGGAAATTTAAAAACACACCTATTCTTTACCAGAAGCATTATTTCTAACCATCCTGGTGATTAACCATTTCACTACCTTTAGATCTTCATGGTTTTGATGGGTTATGAGGCATCTTCTCCGATCCATGAGCATCTGCAAACATAGTGAAGCATATTAAAGACAAATAATCCCAAATCTGATCTGGTAATCTCATCAAGCAGCAGTTGCTGAGGTTATTTGTCTTGTTAAATGATAAATCAATCAGATAATGAAGAAAGTGATGATAAATGTGTTAAAGCACACATCAAATGCCTGACATCAATAAATAGGAAGTGTGGAGTTAATCATTCTTAAACTCTGCTGAAATTAGCTTTAACAATAATTCAGAAAAGTCAACGTTTATGTTTTTGTTGGTTAGATGTGTTTAATTCCAGATTTAAAAAGTTTTCCTGAAGCTAAAGGGTTAAGTAGAGCTGATGGTTTTAGTCCACAGCCGTGGTGCTGAAACCAGACTGGCTGCATATGGGAGGGTGTGAAAATGCTGCCCCCTTCTGGTGTTAGCTGGTATGAACATGAATCCTGGGTTACACCCAGAGACCTGGTGTTAGTTTGGATCCTGTGATTCTGCTAATCACTGGTGTTTTGGCCTGACTGGTTACCATACCAGCATGTTTCAGGTCTGCTCTGGGACATTTGCTAAATCCAGCTGCTGCAGCTGTTTGTTCCTTTATTCCAGATTCTGCTGCTTCCTTTCTAGTTTTTCCACACCAGACCTTTAAAAGTCCTGAAAGCCATCTTCATCCTCAGCTGCTGCTCCGGTTCTATCATAAAAACGAGTTTTTCAGCTCAGTGTTGACTCTGTGGCGTCGGTTTTCTCTGATCCGCCCACCAGCTGCTCCTCCTGCCTGACTCGGCCTTCTTTACTCAGGAGCTATCGGCTCGCTCCATTGGAGCTCACGGAGAGCCTCCTGGTGCTGAAAAGCTCCACTGTTCAGAGCAGCTGTGTCATCCAGCAACACGAAGACTGGTAACTCCTTCACTGCTGACTACAGCATCCAGTGAGGGACAAAAATCTGTCCACTTCCTGGTTCAGAGAGTTTTAAAACATTCCAGGAAGGATGGAAGATTTACTGGAGCTGGTGACACTTTTCATCCAGGGATCCATTTTTTTAAGTGTTTCAGCCCAAATCTCCTCCTCCTCCTCCTCCTCCTCCTTCTCCTCCTCCTCCTCCTCACTACAGCAGCTGATTACTGTCCCAAACCTCCACCTCTTTATGTAGAAGTACTCAGACAGCAGGAAATGCTCTGCAGCCAGCGGTTACAAAATAAAATATCACTAAAAATATCAAAAAATAATAATGTTACCATGAATGCGATGAAGGGTCAGCTTGTAACAAATAAATGGCAATAAAAATAATAATGAATTTAAATTGATCACAAAATAAAAATGTAACGAAATTACAAATGTGGATATTTGACACATTAAACACATTTTAATCAGCCAATAAATCAAGCAACAACATGGACTTAACATGATGCCCTTTTCTCTAATTCAGATGTATTACAAAAATTCTAAATAACAGGATTAAAATGAAGTTCTGGTCCCAGAGTGGCAGATTAGTTATGTCTTGAGTGTGTTTACAGACCAGGAAAACGTCTGGTTTTGTTTATTTAATCGATTTATTCACTAACGGGGAAACTAGGATGTTTCTGATTGGTTGATCTTCTTTAATCTTTTATAATTTTGATCACCAGCTGATTTTATTTCTATACATTTCTAATTTCAGGGTATTCAGCTGTTGTATTACATTTAGGGCAAAGTAAAGATTTTTCTGTTTCTAAACTTTTCTCTTTGTAAAAAATAAAACCACCTTGTAGAATGTGCTTTTGCTACATGCATATTTATTTATTTTATTTTATTTATTTATTCTAGGGAAGTAACAAGATGTTGGGATAAAAGCTATTTGCAGTTAGTTTTTTTTAACTGTAAAGTGACAGAAATGCACTAAAAATCAGCTTGAAACTCTCTGTAGGCTGACAGCAGCTCCCCCGGTGGCTACAATAGAAAAGTGCCCGTCCACGGCTGCTGCTTAAATGATTATTTCCGTTTATTTTCAAAGTCAAAAACGGGAAGATTTAAGAATGGTGAATTTTCTCGGCCCGTTCACAGAAAAGCACAAAATAAAATCACACTTTTAACCCACATTGGAGATATTTGATCAAAAGCTGATAAACATCTGGACGTTCTGCTGACCAAAAGCCTTTAAAGGTGTTAGGGTTTAACCGCGAGCTTTACGATTGTTTTTTGTATCTGATAAAACGTGCTGATTGAATCGTTTCCGTCTCCTCTCTCATCGTAGATCATCGACACCATGATGGACGACGAGATCAGCGAGGACCGAGCCAAGCTGAAGCAGGGCGTGGTCAAAGTCCTGCAGTGTGTGGCCACCATCTCCTCAGCAGCGGCTGTGGTGAACCCCATATTTGGCGTTGCAGGCTCCCTCATCCGGGTGGTGTTGCACCACATCGACGACGAGGACATCCGCACCCTGAAGCGTGAGTTCGGCTCCGTCAACCGAGCGCTGGACGAGCTCTCGCACCAGAACCGTAAGACGCTCGTCCAGATCGAGAAGGAAACTCTGGACGGGCAGTACTGCCACGTGGAGGAGAACCTGAAACACCAGTTTAAGAAGTTCATGGACATGGTGGAGGCACGTCCGGAGTTCCGCGAGCGCAAGAAGGATGACTTCGAGCAGAGTTACGCCGATGACCTGGGCGACCAGAACCTGCACACGCTGTACGACGGCGTGGTGGGGAAACGGAAGCTCTTCAGCAGACCCATCCTGGAGGTCTACCTCAAGCACTCGCAGGGCGACCGCCGCACCATGGAGCGCCTCTGCACCCGCCTCACCTACCTCTTCTGCATCGGCCTCATCGCCCTAATGGGCTACGCCGCCATCGTCGGGGACGACGAGGAGGGGCTGGGAGAGGAGTGGGCTGAGAAGATGGAGCACGTGCAGGAGAAGATGCAGGAGGCCCTGCGCAGGTGCAAATGAAGAAAAGATGTCTTCACATTTAGGACACTCATGTCCACATTCCTGCTTCTACTCCAACGTCAAACCTGTGCTTGTTCTGTAGAAAATGAAGGCTAAAGCTTGTCTCGCGCTGCTCAGAACCCGCAGCACATCAGAGAGCTTTAAGGTGGAAATTCTGCTGGATTTCCTGCTTTCATTGAGCCCTAAAAGCCATTTAGCTTCTATTTTCCACCAAAGTTCCTTCATTTCTACTTTTCAATATTCAGCACTTTGTGATTTAAAAATGTCCACTTAGAAAGATAAAAATGGAAGAAAATGGATTTTAGCTTCACTGAGATGAAGGTCTAATAAAAGCAGACACTTAATTGTAAATTCTATTTTTTTAAGTGAATCCCCAAACTTTCAAAATAAGAGTAAATTAGCATTCATGTCATTTAAGCCTGAAACTGGGAGGGGATATCTGAACACGTCATTTTTTTCTGGTTTGAATCATTTTGGGTCGGTTTCTCTCGCCCACCCTGCTTTTACACACCTTTGTGCACTTTCTAAACCACTTTCTGAGTATCACAGCTTTCTAGGAAACCTAGACGATGTTACAAGATAAAGAACAAAACTGCATGAGGATGAACGTGTCCATTATAATCGTCACAGCTATGCTTCTGGTCATTTAGATGCTGCTCTGCTGAAATCTTTATTTGGCCTCTAAAGTTTGGTCAGAACGTTAAAAACACTAATTACAGGAAACCACAACTAAAAATGTTCACCCTTGAGGTAAAACTTTGACACTACGGATAAAAATTTAGTGATTGTGGATTTTTAGAATTGATGCAGGAGAAAAACAAAGTGTTTTAAATCCTTTCTGTTCATATTTAACAAGATTTATTCTCAGCATCAACGTTCCTGTTTGGGGTTTTGACCAACCGTGCCTAAAAGTGCCAGTTTTGTGTGTGTGTGTGTGTGTGTGTGTGTGTGTGTGTGTGTGTGTGTGTGTGTGTGTGTGTGTGTGTGTGTGTGTGTGTGTGTGTGTGTGTGTGTGTGTGTGTGTGTGTGTGTGTGTGTGTGTGTGTGTGTGTGTGTGTGTGTGTGTGTAATGTTTTAATATTTTTTTACCATCACACTACTGATGAAATAACTTTACCGGTGGTGTCCAACGGCTCCTGATGTTTCATCATTTTTCTGTTAATAAAACAATCACTTCCTGTTTGACTCAATAATTCTATTTACTTATCAGTTTAATTGTCTGTTTTCTGCAGCTCTACTCTGTCCTGGTCAGTGGTTTTCTGTTGTATGAGCTGCTTTAGCATCTCTTATTGTTACACAATTAAGTCAAAGTGGAGGAAAATTGACCTCAAAAGGCTTTCTGACATTTATGTGAATGTTTTTGTTATTAACGTCTGGATATGTAGATGCATCAGAATAAATAAACACACAAAAATAAAACAGTTTCGTTATTTCATAAAAGATCAAATGAGGCATTTTATTTTTAGTCATTTTTTAATGGAAACCTTTTTTGGTGGGTATTTAATCACCGCATTTAACTGTATATCCTTGAGTATTTAGATAGTGGGCTGCGCAGTGGCGCAGTGGTTAGAGCTGTTGCCTTGTAGCAAGAAGGTCCTGGGTTCACTTCCCGGCCTGGGATCTTTCTGCATGGAGCATGCTTGTTCTCCCTGCGCATGCGTGGGTTCTCTCTGGGTACTCCGGCTTCCTCCCACAGTCCTAAATATGACTGTTAGGTTAAATGGTCTATCTAAATTGTCCTTAGGTGTGTGTGTGTGTGCATGATTGTTTGTCCTGTGTGTCTCTGTGCTGCCCTGTGATGGACTGGCTCTCTGTCCAGGGTGTACCCCACCTGATTGCCCGTTGACCGCTGGAGATAGCATCCCCCCGCGTGGGCAAAGCGGGCCCAGAAAATGGATGGATGGAAGTATTTAGATAGTAATATTTAAACAATGGTTCAAGTAGATTTGTAGCAGATAATGACAACTATATTATATTTGCGCTAAAGCAATTTTTATTTTTGTTTGAAAAGCACAATGAGCATTTAACCCATTATTAATATAAAACATGTTCTATCACTGTATTATTAATAAGCCTTGTTCTATACATCTGTTGCAGGACAAACATTTGTAACATTATGATACCAACTTGCTCAAAATATTTTTTCCAAATGCTGAAACAGTAACTGAATCACTCCTAGTAAACACTTTTCGACATGTAAAAATAATCATCTCAATATTAAAAATTACAAAAACTTACAATCTTATTTTGCATCGCTGCACCAAACAAAATATTTTGATCAGTATTTGTTTTGTTTTCTAAAATATTTTCAAAA